>NC_142800.1:17035182-17104782 GCF_049724085.1 Artemia sp. Qi Xiang Cuo
CGCCGAAAAGTCGGCGGCGCGCCGCCGAAAAAAATAGGCGGTGCGCCACCGAGCTAGCATCAGCGCGCTGACGCCGCCGCTGATTCTATCGGCGGCGGCGTCACTAATACGCCGCCGTTTTTTTGTCCCTTTTTTTTACTTATCGATATCGACCTCTGGGCTTCAACCGTCATACCGGCTAATCTGTCTCTTAAAGAAAAATACTGTCATCTTGGGCTCGCCACGTATATTGGTTCGTAGGAAGAAGTAGAAGAAGTTTTTCTTGAAACAAAAATTCTACCTTCCACTTTAAAATTCTGTTCATTTTCTTTCTTGTTTTTCGGATGAAAAGAGGTAGGTACAAGAGCATCAGGCAATTAAGGATGTTATTTTAGGCAGCGCAATCGCGCTGCCTAAGTAAAGAACAGTGTTGGCACAATGTATTTTTTTTCCATAACAGGGCAATTCGTATTGAGGAGTTGTCGTAGAAACTTCGAAAAGGGCTCATTCGATCGGAAATTGGAATAGCTAGTGCCCTTTTTAATAGTCGAAAGTGATTGGAAGGCAAATAACACCCCTTCTACGCCCACCATTTCCCCAAACATATCCAATAGAAATTTTAGAATAGCCATTTTGTTCAGAATAACTGATTTCCAGCGAGAAAATATGTTTTTGAGGAGGTTACTCCACCACAACCCTTAGGGCAGGGATTTTATGTTGTAACCTGGGGGTATATAAGAACGATATTGGCATAATGTATTATTTATTATTTTTTTCCTTTAGACCAGGGCACTTCGTATCGAAGAGATTGTCGTAGAAATTTCAAAAAGGGCTCTTTCAATTAGTAATTGGTATGACCTGTGCCTTTTTTAGTAGTCGATAGTGATTGAAAAACAGTTAAAACTCCTTTCACGCCCACCACTTCCCTAAGCACATCCAATCAAAATTTCAAAATAGCCATTTTGTTTAACGTAGTTGAAAGTTCGGGAAATTAGGTCTTAGAGGATAACAACCACCCTCACAGCCCTTAGGGTAAGGGTTGTAATTTATGCCCTGGGGGCATATAAGGTGTTTATAGAAACCGTTGTCGTAGAAACTCAAAAAAGGGATCATTCGATTGGAAATCGAAAGGCCTAGTGCCCTTTTAAATAATCGAAAGTGATTGGAAGGCTTGACATTTTCAAAGAGTTCGTGGTAACGAACTGTAAGCAAGGAGCAACCCAGCTCAATGGTAACCAAAACTCTAAAAAAGTAATACCAATAGATACATCAAAAGAATAGGATTTTAATTCTGATTTCAAAAATATAAGTTTCATCAAGTTTAATCTTACCCATCAAAAGTTACGCGCCTGAGAAAATTTGGCTGATTTTTGAAAAAAGGGGGAAAGGCCCCCTAAAAGTTACAGAACCTTAATGAAAATCACACCATCTTATTGAGCGTATCAGAGCACCCTACTGTAGAGGTTTCAAGCTCCTATCTACAAAAATGTGGAATTTTCCATTTTTTGCCAGAAGAAAGATCACGGATGCGGGTTTATTTGTTGTTTTTTTTCCCAGGGGTAATCGTATTGACCCAGTGGTCCTAGAATATCGTAGGAGGGCTCATTGGAAAGGAAATTAAAAGTTCTAGTGCCCTTTTTAAGTGACTAAAAAAATGGAGGGCAACTAGACCCCTTCCCACACTAATTTTTTCTCAAAGTCACCCAATTAAAATTTTGAGATAGCAATTTTGTTCAGCATAGTCGAAAATCTAATAAATATATCTTTTAGGATGACTTAATCCCCCACAGTTCCCAGAGGAAGGGCTGTAAGTTATGAACTTTGCCCATTGCTTTCATATTGTATTGGTTATTGGGAAGTATACAGACAATTACAGGGAGGATTTTTTTCTGGTGGGGGGGATGGAGGAGGGGGTTACTCAGAGAATATTTCAGTGGAGGATGTTTCTTTGGGGTAAGGGACATTTCTATGAAGGGAGCGCCGGATTTCCAAGCATTATTTAAAAAACGATCAGAAATTAAATTAAAAAAAACAAGTTTTTTCAACTGAAAGTAAGAAGCAACATTAGAACTTAAAACGAGCAGAAATTATTACGTATATGAGGGTGGTCTCCTTCAAGTCAATACCTCGCTCTTTACACTACAGTTTTTTTAGTGCTTTCAAAAGAGCTATTTATTCTATTTAAACGACCTTTGTGATTCAGGGGTTTGTGAATTAAGTTTTTTTAGCTTTTAACGTAAAGAGCGTGGTATTGACTAAGAGGAGAACCCCCTCATATACATAATAACATATACGTAATAAAAAAACAATAATAAAAAACAAGCGATACGGCTCAATAGTAATCGAAACTTTTAAAAACAGAATTTTGATGTCAATAGATGTATCAAAAGAATGGGCTTAAAATGCTGAAATTTTATTGAGTTTAGTACTACTCATCAAAGGCTATGAGCCTGAGAATATTTACCTGATTTTTGAAAGAGGGGGGAAATATCCCCTACAAGTGAAAAAATTTGAATGAAAATCCCACCGTCAGATTCAGCGTATCAAAAAACCCTATTACATAGGTTTCAAGCTCATATCTGCAAAAATCTGCAACTTTGTATTTTTTGGCCAGAAGAAAAATATACGAATATAGAAGTTCGTTACGTAAGTTAATTTGTAAATTACGTCAGAATCAAATTTAGAGACAGCCATTTAGCAAAAGAAAACTAAAATTTTTTTGCAAATTTTGTTTACTTATTCAATGACGGTGAGCCAAAATCAAAGCTGCATTAACTAAAAAACGATCAGAAATTAAATTTAAAAAACAAGTTTTTTAAGCTGAAAGTAAGGAGCGACATTAAAACTTAAAACGGACAGAAATTATTCCGTATATGAAAGGGGCTGTCCCCTCCTCAGCGCCTCGCTCTTTACACTAAAGTTTGACTCTGTCTCACAACTTTATTTTTTAAAACAATAAAAAACTTTAGCGTAAACAGCGAGGCGTTGAGGAAGGGACAGCCCCTTTCATATACGGAATAATTTCTGTTCGTTTTAAGTTTTAATGTCGCTCCTTACTTTCAGTTAAAAAAACTTGTTTTTTTTATTTAATTATAGTAAAGATCGATGTGGGTATAATATATCATTTTTTTTGTTGTTGTTGTTGTTTAGACCACTGCACGTCGTATCGAAGGAGTTTTCGTAGGATCTTCACAAAGCGCCCGTTCGATTGAAAATAGAAAGGGATGATGTCCTTTTTAATAGTCGAAAGTGATTGGAGGTAAACAAATCCCCCTCCCACGCCCACCCTCCTATTTGCCTTTATGTTTAAAAAGTAAATGTTGCCTTAAGATTAAATGCACTGTGTTAATGCTAATTCCCAATAAGGCATCTCAGCAGTATCCCAAGATCGACTGGGGATATTAATTTCAAACTTTCGGGGCTACTTATGCTCTTAAAATTTAACCAAATCAAAATAGCGTAAGTGTATCCAAGCTATCAAAGAAAGCAAACAGATTTTTTTACGAATGGTATCAAGTTTTCCATTTCAGGTCAACTAGAGGTGGTATGAAACTAAATTAAACACTACTATTTCTGTCCAGATTTTTAAAAGGGTCTATGTTGTTAAAAATTGCTGAAAATTTTTTTCAGCATACAAATAGCAGGCCAAACTATAAATTCTTAAAAAAACGAAAAGATTTAAAGTATTATTTTCTTTTTCCCTGAAAAGACTATGTCAATATAAAACGAACAAAAATTAATTAAGAAAACTGTTTCCACAAAATAAGTTTTTCAAAGAAAAGTAAAGAACTCCATTAAACAAAAAATTAGCAAAAATAAAATCAAATAATCTACCAAGCTTGAAACTACCACAAATCAGCATCTATAAAGAAATGAAACCCAAAACGAACAAAAACTACAATAAATAACCGACTCAAACTCAAAACGAGCAGAAATTAACATAAGTTGGGCTCAAAACCCCTATGCCTTCCCAAGGCCAGAACATAATTTGCACTTTACTGAAAAAAATACAAATGAAGGTGCATTGTCAATTTAGTATACATATAGTGATATTTAGTAATCAAAATCCTAATTTTATTTGATTTATTAAAGTTATAAAAGTAACAACATTTATATTTTTTCAGTAAAGTGCAAATTATGTTCTGGTATGGCATAGGGGTTTTGAGCCCAATTTATGTTAATTTCTGCTCGTTTTGAGTTTGTCTCGGTTATTTATTGTCATTTCTGTTCGTTATGGGTTTCATTTATTTATCGATGCTGATTTGTGGTAGTTTCCCGCTTGGTAGATTAATTGATTTTGTTTTTGCTCAATATTTTGTTTAATGGAGTTGTTTACTTTTCTTCGAAAAACTTATTTTGTCGAATTATTTTTTATTAATCTGGAAAAGAGCTAGAGCTAGTATAAAAATACATCTATAAAAATTAATTACATTTTTTTGCACAGTGAGCAGAGCTCCATGAAGTTGAAGTAGCCTTAAACTTTGACTTGAAACTTCATAACTTGACCACTTCTTTCAGAAAAGAATTTTGGAGGGTTATTCCGTGTTGATAAGAAAAGAGGGTAAAGGAGCAGTTTAATTCCCCCTGTAGTGTAGGGCGCAGGAGCCCTATGGTAAAGGTGCAGGTTATTTCCCCTTGTAGTGTAGGGCGCAGGAACCCTATGGTAAAGGTGCAGGTTAGTTCTCCCTTATAAAAACAACTTAATTCAACAGATTCAAAGAAGAAGCCCATTTGCAGCATTCTTAGGAACCCCAAGGTTCAATGCTAGTATCAGATCCCGCGAGTAGCAGTTTACGCTCGTCAAGTTTTGGCTGTACAGGCCGCAAGTGCCCCAGCTAAACGGCTTTTTAGCACGACAGGACTGATAGTGATTGCAAAAAGATTAATGGCTCCAAACAGAGTGAAGTAACTCAGTTTTGCTACATCAATCGTAACTGAAGTGATATACCTGCTGATTTAAAATTATTGTTAAGCCATGGTATCTAACTTGTATACAGTGTTTTTTTTTTATGTTGTTATTTTTTTTTTCACTTCCTTTTCGGATGTATTTGATGAACTAGGAGATGTTTGAACTTCAAACTTTGAAAGTTATACACACATTAGCCCAAGTCATTAACAAAAAGAAAATGACTAAGCACGGGATTTTATAGGAATAATGCGATGTTAAACATTAACACAACATAGGTTTCCCTGGGTTTAGTGGCTAAAAATGAGAATTGTACTTGGTCTGATCGACGGGGAACATAAACACTTTCCGCACGGCCCAACAAATTCCTGTTTTGTCATACTGTTCTTGTATGTTTTTAGCCAACCATTTAAAAATCCTTACTAAAATCAAGTTGAGGTTAAACGTGCTTGGTAAAGTTTGATTTTTATTATTATTTCTAATCAGAAAAATCAGCGCGCCGTGGCGCGCCGCCGGTCAGAAATTGGCGGCGCGCCTCCAAAAAAAATTCGGCGCACCTAGCGGCGCGCCGCCGCCGATACTAAATCACACATTCGCCGGCGTCATGTCGGCGTGGTGCGGCTTCGGAGACTACTTGAATGGTGATGGGTTGCCATCTACGTCTAATAGAAATTTTTAGATAGCATCCAAACATACTTCAAAAAGAGAAGTTAAGAAGGCAATTGCAGTAAAAGAAAATAAAGCATCAAAGTAAACAGTGAACAATAAAACGAAACTTAGTACGAACGTAAAAGTAGAGGGCCTTTGGTCATTTCCTGACAGAAATTTTACTTCCTAAACCTGCAACTTGGGGCGTTCATGGCACTATCGTCATTGGAGTCTGTTTTACTTTTTGTCTAAGTGGCGCTGACATATATTTTCTTGTTTTTATGGGAAATATTAAACCATTTCCCCGTTTCTTTTGGAAATTATTTTTTTAAATTATCTTACACCCCTGCAACATCACAAGTTTGAGAAAATTTGTATAGACCGTCAATTTTGAAACAAAATTCATGTGAGTGACGTCATATTTAAAGCTCATTTCAAGAGAATAAATAACATTATTACCACCTCCACAACCGATCTTATTGTTTTTGGATCTATTTCGCTTGCAACATTACAAAAGAAACATAGCTAAGAGTAAAACACCATATGTAATGAGTCTATTTACAAAATGCGATTTAAGTAGTTTCATAATGCCTAGAGGACAGTAAAATGTGTAAAAAACAATCTAGTATTCTCGAGTTCTAGACCATCAAATGTGACAAGACCAATCTGAAAACCTACGATGAAGGGTATAAAAAAATGTCTGGAGGAATGGTAAATTAAAATGATGAATAATTAAATATACAGCTTGAATATTTGCGTGAACAAAGGTTAAAACGAACAAAAAAACAACTGAAGAACAGAGAAACATGCGGTTACAAGATTTTCGACAACGAGGAGCAGAACGATTTAAAAAGGCGAAAATGAAGGTAAAGAAGAAATAAATATAATGGCTGGAGAACAACACTATTATAACCTTCTACGGAAACAAAATGTGGTGCAAAACCCTGTACAAGCGGTCTAAGATGCCAAAAACAGCGTAAGTATTAATAACATCATTGGAACCCTTTAACTTTATATGTATTCCCTGTAGAGCCCTACATTTTCCCTAGGAGGGAGCAGCAGACAAAGTGGATTTATTTAGAATTTGCTTCTCACAAGAAGAATCAATATACACAAGCTTGCCACATACTACTTGCCGTGGCCTGGCATCGAAATTGGCTACATAGTTTTTTTTTGTTTTTTTTTAAACTGGGATATTGACATTTCAAGCCAAAAAAAGACCTTAATATTTTTCCCATTGTACTTGTATTGAACCAATGATGACGCCATAACATCAAGAGGCTCAAATTAAATGGGGTTAGAAGACGAGGGACAACGGGAATGGAGGGACGAGGGGAATCTTGCCGGTGGCCGGCCTCGAAATCGGCTACGTTGTTTTTAAATTAAAACTTTCATATTGAAATTTCTGGAAACAAAACGAACTAAATAGGTCACAACTTTGTGGGAAAACGATAGAAACCGTAAAATAGAAAAAACAAGTATAGAAACAGCCAGTGAAAAAAACACGGATTAGAATGCAAATATTCCGATCTTTGAATCCGCTTTGGATCAACGTGTCTCTGACAATCTACACCATTTCATTTAATTTGATAACACCTCCATTATTGCCCCGGCTAAAGATCTCATATAAGTTTTTAGGGAGGCAGTTGAAAAAGAAAAAAACAAATTCACCAAAGGGTAGCCTAAATTAGAGACACCTATGTAAGCCCCATTTATAATGAACTTGTTAAATCTGATCGTTTTTATGTCAATCAACAAAATCATATTTTGCAACCAACTGCATCCGTGATAATATTTTATTAATCAGTATTCATCGGTCATTCAGAGCGATAACATCTATTAGTTTAAAACAGTTAATCCACAATTCAGTGCGCAAGGACGGGCCACGCCCCCCAGTATAGCAGCGTGTCCGGATAAAGTTTCATTTCTTAGACAACTGAAGAAGAGAGCACTAACAAGCTGTGTCCCGGGCTAAAGCGGGACGCAACGAATAAACTCTACTGCCGGAGAATATTGCTGGCAGAGAATAAGGTAGGCAATCTTAATTATCTTGAATACGCAAGCAGAAATGGAGGGGAATCAGATTCAGCCACCTCAATTTCCAGATGCGTCAGATCCCAACGCTATTTCTCAGTTTATGCGTGAAATAAATTTCAAACTGGATTTGATCCCACAGCTTATCCGGTATAGAGGCAAAAATGAATAGTTTTAGTAAACAGCTAGATACAACAAAATCAGAAATTTCAAACGATCTAGCGGAAATGAGGAACAAACTCAGGGATTCTACACTGAAAATTGACTCATTGGAGGCAGAAATAAAGCGTTATAACCTCGTGTTTTACAATTTCCCTGTGACTGGTCCATCCCAGTCGAGTTGGAAGGGTGAGCTTTGCGAGTTTCTTAGTTGGTGCCTCCCAAACCTACAGCTTTCTTGGAGGGACATAAAGGATGCTTTCCCCCTGATATCAGGCCCTTTAATAGTTAAGTGGCACGACTTGGAAATACGAAATGCGGTTCTCAGGAAAAGTTTTGTATTGAAACAGAACGGCGTAGGGGTTGCTCCGGACTACACTACGTATCAACGCGAGGCTAGAAAAAATTTAGAGCTAATGTTGTCCCAAGCCCTTGAAAAAGCCCAAGATGCGTGGCTCAAAGGTGAGAGGATGATCATTTACTTTAAATTGTACATATACGATCGTGAATGTCAAAAAATTAAAGAAATGACGGTAAGCCTCTCAATTAGGGCCCCTAATCCAGCACAGAGTAACCCAGACATCAGAGTTTTAAATCCCGCCAATGTGAATGAAAATAACCAGAGTTCAGTCCAGAATTGCCCTTCAGAACAGTCGGACTGTTCTGGTAATGAAAGTGACACGAACAGGATAGTTGAAAGAAAAAGTAAGTTGCGGAAAACAATAGGAACAGGAAAGATCGTAAAAGTAGCAAGATTAGCCCCGTTGATAATACTTACAGTCGGACCACTAGGAATGTGTGGCAAAGAAATGAGGAGCCACTGACAAGCCGGGTTACTGAAGTGAATCGGCCATCAATTTACAGACAAAACAGACGCCCGTTAAGGCAGCTACAAAAAAAACCAGCCTTGGCAGTTCAGGGGTATTAATAGGCCTAAGGGCGATGATTATTACCGGTTAGCTTTCCCCCCGAGTGATTACGGAGCCCAATAGCATCGACAAGGTCATGCACAAACCCTGAAGTTTGTATCTTGGAATGTACAGGGTATAAAAAATAAGTTAAGTTCCGTGGAAAGCGAGTTGTCAAATTTTGACTTTGTAGCATTAATAGAAACCTGGCATTGCCCTAGTGAAACTCCAAATGTAAGAGGTTTCAATGTGGAAGCTGCATCGCGGGAGTTTGCTTCTAACAATCGTTATTTTGGAGGCATTGTAGCGTACATTAATGATGAGCCTTTCAAAAGCTATACAAAGCTGAAAAGTAAATCAGAAAATTTTATTTGGAGTAGATTAGAATGTTTGGATGGACTGTGTATTGTAATAGGATCGATTTATATTCCGCCTCAAAATAGCTCGTACCGAAATGAAGGTACATGGAATTTATTGGTAAAAGAATTAGATGAAAAAAGAGCTAATTTTGAAAATGATAGATTGATATTAATGGGTGATTTTAATGCTTATACTAGTGATAAAGTTGAATTAAAAGATGTGTTAAGTTCAGGTATTACGTCAGCAGTCCCAGCCGTCTACAGGAACTAGCAGGAATGAAAAAAGAAGAATAAATCAATGGGGAAGAAGGTTTCTGGCACTATGCGCAGAAGCGGGTTTGATGATTGGAAATGGAAGACTTGGAAAGGAAAAATGTCGGGGTGAGTTTACCTGCGTATCTGGGCCTAAAGCAAGTTTAATTGATTATCTTTTGGTTGATATTCGTTGGGTTCCGAATTACCTCAACGTGGATGTGCTTAAGCTAGTAGGATCAGACCATCTACCGGTATTTTTAGAAATTAGATCAAGGATTGCTCCCCATATGAGGGATATTTCCCCAAGTGAGGCGTATTTATAATAAAAATGTTAGACGTCAGATACCTAGGGAATTGTCTACAGAGGAAAATGTTAAATTAAGTGAAGCGTTTTCAGAGGATGATGTAGCTATAAGGTTAAGTGATTTATAGAAGATAAATAACCATGATAGATTGATAGAAGAGTTCACGGAGATTTTACATGAAATAGCAGGCCCAGTTCTAGGAAATAAAAGAGGTTGTAAGGATATAGAATTTTTTGATGAGGAATGCAGAATAAAAAAATTAGAATTGATTAAAGAAATAGAGATTTTGAGGGAAGAGGAAATAGAGGAAAATAGTCTTCGACTAGTAACAAGGTTTAAAAATGTTCGCCGGGAGTATAAACGCCTTTTAAAACAGAAGAAGAGACTGGCTATTCAAAAAGGTAAGGAGGAGCTGATCCAGTTTTATGAAAAGAGTGATACGCGGTCTTTCTGGAGAAAGATAAGAAAAGGGGCTTCCATAGCTCAGCCAAAAGTACCTGACCCAAAAACATGGCCTACATACTACAAGGACGCGGTTCATGAAGACTATTCGTTTGACTGCTGGTTCAGCGACGAATTATCGAATACAGAGAATGAGACCAGTTTCCCACTGAAAGAACACGATTATGATCTGATAAAATCCGCATCGGAAGAAGAAATCGAAGAATGCATAAGCGCCATGGAAGGTGGATCAGCACCTGGTAGCAATGGAGTCCCAACGATGATCTTGAAGCAATTCCAACTTTTATTTATGCCCATCTTCTTGGCTATCTTCAACTCAGTTCTGGCTTCCGGAGAATGGCCATCGCTGTGGAAAACATCCTTGATTTTGCCGCTATACAAAAAGGGAGACCCAGCGGATCACAGTAATTATCGACCGATATCTTTAGTACCTAGTCTTAGAAAAATATTAGAAAGAATACTAGATGCTAGATTAGCTCATTGGTTAGAAAAATATAGGATTTTGAAGGAGGAGCAGGCAGGATTTCGGGATGGATATAATGCTATTGATAGGTCTTAGTCCTACAGGCGCTTGTAGAGAAATATGCAAAAGGGAAGAATAGGTTGTACGTTGAATTTTTGGATCTAGAAGAAACCTTTGACAGTATTGATAGGATTTTTCTGTGCTTAGAACTGTTAAAGATAGGCTTAGCAAGACTTTTTGTTAGGATACTCGCTGGTATGTATAGAAAGACATCTGGTATAGTTAAAGTTTTAGGGAAGTGATTATCGTCACCGTTAGAAATCAGAAAAGGAGCAAAACAGGGTAGTAGCATTTCGCCTAGGTTGTTCACGTTGTATATAAATGATATTGTTGACCATTTTAAAAAGGTATGGGCCCCTACAGTGTCACTAGGGAGCCTGACGTTATCTCTGTTGTTTTTTGCTGATGATGCGGTGTTGATAGGCCAGTCACCAGAGGAGCTCCAAATCTTATTGAGTATATTAGAACAATATTTAGATAGAAAGAAACTAGTGTTGAATATTAAAAAGACCGAGATTGTGGTTTTTAGAGGAATTCGTGTGAATAATGATGATCAAAAAGTATAATTTTATTATAAAGGTGAAAAAGTAAAAGAGAGCGAAATTTTCAAATATTTGGCAGTAACACTTTCAGAAAATGAAGGATGGAAAGAGCATGTAAAACAAATTATTAAGAGAGGGAAAGCGTTTTCACCTGCCATTTTACATAATTCAAGGCTTTCAAGTATAAAAGATCTGAAAATACATAAATAAGTTTTTAATTCTAAAATTTTACCTACTATCCATTACGGAGCGGAACTTTGGGGGCATGACCTGGCACCACAATTGGAATCAATTCAGCTGCAACACTTTAAGAGATTAATTGGTCTTCACGTAACGACCCACAATCAGGCTATAAAAGGTAACCTAGGTATATTTTCGCTGACAATGTGTAGAATAGCACAGCTGATCCGGTACTGGCTAAAGGTTCTAAGTCTGTCAGAAGATAAGTTAGCAAAAGCAGCTTATGTGGAGATGCTACGGTCGAAACGTAAAAGATCGTGGCCGTATCAAATAAAAAATGTTTTAGATGGATTAGGATTATCATATATTTGGAATGAGGGGCTAGGTCCCTCAGATCAGGGTGAGTCATTTTTTGGCTATGACTGTTGAAAGAATGAAAGACCAGGAAGTCCAAATGTGGACACAGGAAGTTAAAACATCTGGAACATTGAAGTTTTATTCCCAGGTAAAAGAGATATTTGGATTTGAATATTATTTTAAACTATGATTAATGGGGGAGACATTGAGGACTTTGTTTCGGATCCGAGCAAATTGCCTGCCACTAAAAAGTAGAAAAAGAGTATTTGGAAGAAATAGGGTGGCCCCAGATGCAAATGCGGATTACTCTTGCCCCAGATGTAACCTTGGTTTTGAGGTTGTGGCCAATATTCTCACCGTGTCCCAGCAACTTTCTCTATTATGGTAAAATTTTTTTGAGGGTGGTAACTTGTAGTGCCGGGGGATCATTAAAACGACTGTAAAAAGGACAATCAGGCAGTTATGTAAATATGTAAATGAAGCGTTGACATCAATGAGTGAAACTTGATATTTATGTTATTTTTCTTGTGGAGTGTGATTAAGAATACTGTTCTGTATGGCCTGTTTTTTGGCTTATAATAAAAATTATTATTATTATTATTTTACATGGGAAGCGATTGGCTTTTAAAAATGCTCTACATAAATTGAATGATTAAATTGCCATTCAGTAAAGTATTTTTATTCAGTTATCCTTTCACAGTTACTTCGACAGGGTCATCCTATTATCTTTGGATTTTTATCGGTATTTTATTTTTATTCTACACTGAGGACGGTCAAGCAGGGGTCTTGACCGGAACATTTGCATTGTAATCTGTTTTTTTTTTCACTGGCTTTTTTTTTCCTTGTTTTCACTTTTTTACGGTTTTTTATCGTTTTATCATGATTGGTCAGTGTGGTCTCAGAAATTACTTATAACTTTATGAAAGATTGTATCGAACATTTCTGTGGGTGGTTGTATCTCACCTATGCTAGGGAGTGGCCATAACATCAAGAAGTGGCTGCGTTGAGAAGACAAGCGACACATGAATCAATATATACATGCCTGTCATGTAGCCATGCCTGGGCCGATGAAGTAGCCACCCGGCTCCCTGTACTATACTTAATATAATTAAATATGTCATATAATTCCATGTTTTTACTCTACCTAATTGAACATATAATAACAACACAAGAAACAATGCTAATTCTTAATTTAATCATAAAAGTTAACAATTAATGTTCATATACAGTTAAACTCAGCTCAAGTAAAAATAATAACTCTTAATGATAAAAATAATTATAAATAAAATCAAACTATGCTTAAGCAGCTAATAATATTCTGATTGAGTGGAAAAGACTTACACGCATTGAAATTCGAAATAATTAAAATTTACTTTTGTTTCAGTGCATCCCAGGCTGAAGTGACCATTAGATTAACAGGGAATTCACCAGGAATCATATCAACAGCCATTTTTGTATGGCAATACATGGTTTGAAATATTCCAGCCGCAAATCCAGCAATACAACCAGTGGTTCCACCTAATGAGTCAACCCATCCAGGAATCGACTCTTTCCATGATGCACTTACTAAAGACAAGATAAAGAATTGTTGTAAGTTCAGAAAAAAAAAAACAATAAAACGATCTCCCAGCCAGTGAAAACAGTTGTTTGGCTGGAAAGACTTTTATTTTTCATTATTAGTTTTCCCTGCAAAAACTATCTAATTTTATGTGTTTTCGTTCCTATGCTCTACTATTCCATTGTTATTCATTGCACTAGGCACTGTGTATTACTTAAACAATATATCTCCTCTGTTTAAAAGTTACGGAAAGTAAAGGCCTATTATATCTTATTCAATTAAATACAGAATGTGGGTAACTAAAAATGCATTATTCAAGATTTTGAGTCTATTTCAAATATGTGGTACATCGTCTTAGCATCAACAAGTTTAATACATTCGTCTAGTCTGTTGCACCTGACCTTCTCAGGCTCTCCAAATATTTAAAAGATTTTTGTCAAATATTCTTCAGTGTGCATGTGTAGTGGTTTAGTGGAATTGCTACGATCAAAACTATTTTGGCCTTATTTCAAATGCCAAAAAAAACCTTCAGTTGTATAAACAAGTGATAAGTCATAGTAATTGAAACGCCCAGGGAATGTTTTTTGATTTCTATACTCTCCAAGAAAATTTGTATTTTTGGGTAGACCCTCTTTTCAAACAGTTTGTGGTAACGAACTGTAAGTAAGGAGCAACCCGGCTCAATAGTAAGCGAAACTCTAAAAAAACGGAATTGTGATACCTGTAGATATTTCAAAAGAAACGTATTTTTGTACTGATTTCAAATATATAGGTCACATCAAATTTAGTTTAACCCATCAAAAGTTACGAGCCCAAAATATTCCCTTATTTTCAAAAAAAGGGAAAAAACCCTATAGAATCTTAATGAAAGTCAAACCATCAGATTCGGAGTAAGAGACAACCCTACTGTAGATGTTTCAAGCTCCTATCTGAAACAATGTGGAATTTTGTATTTTTTCCCAGAAGAAAGATCACGGATGCGTATTTATTTGTTTTTTTTTTGTTTTTTTTTCCAGGGGTCATTGTATCGATCCATTAGTCCTAGAATATAGTGAGAGGAATCATTCGAAAGAGAATTAAAAGCTCTAGTGCCCTTTTTAAGTGACCAAAAATTGTAGGGCAACTTGGCCCCCTCCCACGTTTTTTTTTTCTCAAAGTCACCCAATCAAAATTTTGAGATTGCCATTTTGCGCAGCATAGTCGAAAATTTAATAAATGTCTATTTGAGGATGACTTAATCCCCCATAGTTTCTGGGGGAAGGGCTGCAAGTTATGAACTTTGCCCATTGTTTACATATAGTATTGGTTAATGGGAAGTATACAGACGTTTTCAGGAGGGATTTTTTTCTTGGTGGGGGGGGATCGGAGGATTAAGTGGGAGGATCCATAGAGGATGTTTCCCTAGGGAAGGGATTTTTCTATGAAGGGGGTGCCGGATTTCCCAGCATTATTTAAAAAAACGATCAGAAATTAAATAAAAAGAAACAAGTCTTTTCAACTAAAAGTAAGGAGCAACATTATAACTTAAAACGAACAGAAATTATGACCTATATGAGGGGATTCGCCCTCTAGTCAATACCTCACTCTTTACGCTAAATTTTTGTTTATTACATTCAAAAGAGCTGTCTATTCTAATTAAACGGCCTTTGTGATTCATTTATTTGTAATCCTAACAAAATTCTAACTTTAGCTAAAGAGTGAGTTATTGACTTGGGGGCGAACCCCCTCATATACGTAATAATTTCTTTTCTTTTTAAGTTTTAATGTTGCTCCTTACTTTCAGTTGAAAAAACTTGTTTTTTTTATTTAACACATGACCAAAGACGAGATCTTAATGGTACTTCAGATATTTTCGCAACAAATAGAATCGGTCTATTTCACACAATTGGTCTGTTTCACGCTGGGGTTATTTCTCCAACGAAGTGTCTTTTGACTAATGTAAGGTAGCGTTGGCTGAAATACTTATAATATTCTGATTGTAACAATGTAAAACAAGCCTATCTTTCGTCAAAGATTTGTGTATACATCCTTCTACTTGAAATACACAATCCTTCCTAACTTCAAAGAGAATTGCCCATTGGTCTTTATGGGTTGAAATTAGTTCAGAAATAATCATTTCTTATATTCCGACCTCTCTGATTGCAATGACTGCCTGGAAATTAGGACACGACGCAATTTTTTGCTAGGATGGGTCTTGAGTGAAACACGGCATGGAAGGGACCTAGCCATGTTTCTATGACTTTGGCTCTTAAAAAAGACAATAGAACGTTTCATATTTTTTTTTCAAGTAACACCTCTTCCAAAATTCAACCATCACTAATTCAACTCGATCACCCCTACATTTTCATACTAGATGGTTAAAACATTCGATCGTCGGTCTTTGACATTCTTGGACATCATGGTGTAATTTTTATTATAACTAGATTACTGTTGGGGATTTTTCCCTTTTTTGTGAGAATGCAAATTTACATGTGCTAAAATGTTTGATGGGAAGCTTCAACCATATTAAATTTTAATTACTTGAAACAAATAAAAAATTCAGATACTTTAGATAAATTTTTAGGTGCTGAACTTCTGCTTTTAAAGTTTCAAATAATATTCTCACGCGTAACTCTTTACTTGTAATTCGTTTCTAGATGCTTTTTTGAAGACCGCTTCTAAGCTCTATCTTTTTATTCTTACTGTTAACAAGATTTAATTTGAGATTTTCCCCTCTCAATCAATATGAAGGTTTTGGCTAAAAGTCTTCCCCATTGGGGACTTTACTAAGAATGCATCCTCTAATTGTTTTCGGTTTAGCACAGAAAAATCCTAATCTGCTTTCAATTTAATAAGATAAACTTTTCATTTTTTTTTTTTTTTTTTTAATTGGCTTGAAATATTATTTCTGCCAAAGTTCAGCATTGAACACGGATCACAGTGTACCTTCTTATTAGATTTTCCAAAACTCTGCTCAAGTTTCTCACAGGATTTGGGCCAAATCTTCCGTGCCTCGACACATAGGAGTAAAGGCTCAATAAAAGTCCTATATAAGTTCTTGGTCGTGTCAAACAGTTCGTGGTAACGAACTGGTTAAATAGAAATTTACGCAACTGCGTACATCTATATACTGTCAATAAATTAGGAAAAATCGGAAATTAAATTCTTAATGAAAAAATAATTTTAAGCTATCTATGGCCTATCGGCTTAATAGTAACCGAAACTCTAAAAAACGGAATTTTGATAACAATAGATACACCAAAAGAATCGGATTTTTATGCTGATTTTAAATATATAAGTTTCGTCAAGTTTAATCTTATTTATCAAAATTTACGAGCCTGACAAAATTTGCCCTATTTTCGAAAAAAGGGGAAACAACCCCCTAAAAAGTCATAGATCTCTAATGAAAATCACATCATCAGATTCAGCATATCAGAGAACTTTACTGTAGAGGTTTCAAGATCCTATCTGCAAAAATGTGGAATTTTGTATTTTTTCCCAGAAGAAAGATCAAGGATGCGTGTTTATTTGTTAGTTTGTCTTTCTTTTTCCCATGGGTGATCGTATCGACCCAGTGGTCCTAGAATGTCGCGAGAGGGTTCATTTGAACGGAAATTAAAAGTTCTAGTGCCTTTTTTAATTAAAAAACAAAATTTAATTAAATGAAAAACCTTTTTTAGTAAAAACTGCATTTTTATTGCCAATCTTTATGAATGCCAGCTATCCCAACCACTTGTATGCTTATTACCATTGTACCATCGGAGACTTATAAAATAAGTTATATATCAGACAAGATAAAAAAAAGTCATTAATTATAATATAGAATGAATAGGAAGTTATTATAATCACATTGAAAAGGTTATTGTTTACAATATTTTGAAAAGATACAAAGGTATTGATTTTTCTCGTATAACCATATGCGAAGTAATAAGTGAATGCAATATTTATACACGTTTATCTTTCGACAAGAAGTTTTTATTTTACTTTTGTTCTCAGTTCAGTCACTAAAGCTATTATATAAACTGCAAAAATATTTATGGTAATTGAGCAATAATTTGAATCTTTTAATTCAAACTAGAAAAATACCTTAAAATTTGAAAATTAGTTTTATTTCTTTTTAGGTCCTAACTACCAGATGCGGGATTCAATTTGTATTTCTATACCGAAAAATTGTTTTTTTTTCAAATTTTTAGTTTTCAGTTCAGAATTGCTAAAGTTATTATGTAAACTGCAAAATATCTATAGCATTTGAGCAGTAATTTTAATCTTTTAATTAACACTAAAAAACACCTGAAAATTATGAAATTAGTTTTATTTGTTGTTAGGTTCTTGCTACTCGATGCTTGATTTAAATAATGTGTATTTCCATAAGAAAATATACACATACCAGGAATCGAACTCAAGCCAACTAGTTGAGAGCCAGCTATCCTAACCACTAGACCATGTAAAATATATTGAAATATTTGACTAATGAAGTTTATGTTACTACTAACAAATCACCGCAGCACCAAGCCGCCTGAGGTCAACACAGCTACGCACGCTCCTCCTCCTTCCCAATCTATTCAAAGCCTCCCATTTTACACCCTCTCAGGAAGTTTCTATCTCCTTTAAATATTTCTTTATGAGGTCCTCCCATCCCAGACGAGGACGACCTGCTTTCCGTTTAGCCCTAGACGGTTGATCGAAAAGGACAATCTTCGGCAATCTGTCATCCTTCATCCGCACAACGTGCCCTAACCACCTCACCCTGTCTTTCAGTATAGCCCTAGAAAGACCCCGACGCCGCGCCTAAAAAAACAGGGTGGCGGGCCGCCGAGCTAGCATCAGCGCGCTGACCCCACCACTGATTCTATCGGCGGCGGCGTCACTAATACGCCGCCGTTTTTTTGTTTTTTTCCCCTATTTTTTTCGTATTGATATAGACTGCTGGCCATCAACCGTAATACCGGCTAATCTGTTTCTTAAAGATAAATAATGTCATCTTGGGCTCGTCAGTAGAATGGCCATAATAACTCGTGACGGGAGTCCTTATATGGGCATAGAATACTGACGGGAGTCCATATATGGGCATAGAATACTGACGGGGCTCCTGATTTGGGCATAGAATACTGACGGGGCTCCAAATAAGGGCATAGTGTCAGTAGGGAGAACACGTGGTAAATGAGGTTAATGACCTAAATTTCCAGGGAGAATGATTGCGTAATCAAAGTGTGTCAACAACAACAACATCGACTTTGACATTCGCTGAGAGCGTGCACTTACAACAACAACAGCGGGCCTTATTGAGTCCGAACGGGGCTCCATATATGGGCATAGAATACTGACGGGGCTCCAAATATGGGCATAGAGTCATTAGGGAGAACGCGTGGTAATTGGGGTTAATGACATAAATTTCCAGGGAGAATGATTGCGTAATCAAAGTGTGTCAACAACAACAACATCGACTATGACATTCGCTGAGAGCGTGCACTTACAACAACAACAACAGCGGTCCTTATTGACTCCGAACGGGGCTCCTAATTACGGCATAGAATACTGACGGGGCACCATATATGGGCATAGAGTCATTAGGGAGAACACGTGGTTAATGGGGTCAATGACCTAAATTTCCAGGGAGAATGATTGCGTAATCAAAGTGTGTCAACAACAACAACATCGACCTTGACATTCGATGAGAGCGTGCACTTACAACAACAACAACATCGACCTTGGAACACCTGTGCTGTCGACCTCAATTCACCTATCGTGAATCAATAATTCAACTTAGAAACAACAAATTAATGTCCCCTTTCTTGACAGATCAATCAACCAATGACATCATCTGTCAGACTTTAAAAATTTTCGCCTAGAAACGATTCTCCAGGAATAGATCCAAGTCATTAATGTCTTTGCCTTGGAAACAACTCTTTTGGTCGAACTCCAAAGGATATTAATAGCCAAAGGCCATGAAAACAATTCTCAAAAAAAAATCTTAGCGATGAATTGTTTTAATGCGGGAATCAGGTTTCTTATTAATTTGAAATGCATTAGTGCAGAGATGCCAAAAACAAAAGGAACACGCTGAATTACGTTTAGGGATAATTTTGGCGAAACTGTTTTAAACAGGTTATGGAACTATTTCTGCGAAACAGATAGAGACATTTTAAAAGATGATTTTTGAAGAGATTTTAGAAGAGAATTTAATGGTGAATCTCTTTGGTCGTTATTATACACAAGTTTCATTTGAACAGTGTTTTGAGGTCCTCTAACCCAGCCCCAAAGGGTTCCAATCCTCCTACCCCCACCCCTAAGGAAGCCCCCGGTCCTCAAAGGCCCCCCAAGCTCCCAAAGGGCCACTGGCGCCCCCAAAGGCCCACCCAGACCCTCAAAGGCCATCCCTGGGCCCCCCAAAGGCCCATCGAGCTCCCAAAGGACCAACGGGGTCCCAAAGGCCCTCCACCGGTCCCCAAATGTCCCTCAGGCCCCAAACTGTCCCCCCGGACCCTCAAAGGCCCTCCCTGTGCCCAAAGGCCCTCCCTGTGCCCCCCCAAGGCCCTCCCCCCGCCCCCCAAGGTCCCCCAGCCCAGAGAAGCGCCTCCGGAGTGCGCCAGGGGCCCGGAAAGTGCCGCAGGATGTGCCGCCGGCATGCGCCGTGGGCCAAGAAAGCGCCGCAGGATGTGCCGCAGGGATGCGCCGCGGGTCAGGAAAGCGCTGCAGGGGATGCGCCGCAAGGAGGCACCGCAGGAAAGTGCCGCAGGATGCGCCGCAGGGATGCGCCGCAAAAAAAGTAAACTAGAAAGTAAAAATTTCGAAATGTTATCCCCCAAACGCCCTCCTGGGACCCCCAAAGGCCCTCCCCTGGTCCTCAAAGGTCCCCCGGGCTCCCAAAGGGCCAACCGGCCCCCACGGGTCCCCTGGACCCCAAAGGTCCTCCCCCGTTCCCCAAAGATCCACTGGGCTCCCAAAGGCCCTCCCCCGGTCCCCAAAGGTCCCCCGGTCTCCCAAAAGACCACTCTATCCTCAAGGGCCCCCCGCATCCCCAAACGTACTCCCTGGGCACCAAAGGTCATCCCCCGGTCCCCATATATGCACACAAAAACTTACACACACACACACACTTACACACACACACACACACAAACTTACACACACACAAGAAAACTTACACAGACACACGAAAACTAACACATACACTCAAAAAAATAAAAAAACACACACAAACACTTACACACACACACACACAAAAACGAACACATGCACACGAAAACTTACAATCACACATAAAATTACATGCACACAAAAACTTACACACACACACACAAAACTAACACACACACACACACACACGAAAACTCACACACACACGCCAAAACTAACACACACACAAAAACTTACACACACACACACACATACACAAAAACTAACACAAGAACACAAAAAAAAAACACACACACACACACACAAAAAAAATTACACACACACACACACACACAAAACTAACACACACACACACACAAAAAAAAACACACAAACAAAAAAACTAACACACAAAAAAACTTACACACACACACACACACACACACACACAAAAACTTACACACACACACACACACACAAAAAATAAAAAACAAAACACAATTAAACACACAAAAAAACAAAATAAAAAAAAATTTAAATATAAAAAAAAAAAATTACATAAAACAAATCTCTAATGGAAAATAAATCAAATACACACACACACACAAACAAATACAAAAAAAAGAAAAAACTAAAAAGCACACAAAAACTAACATTAAAACAAACACTATAACACAACCAAAAACTTACACACACGTACAAAAACTTACACACACACACATTAAAACTTACACACACACACACATGAAAACTTAAACACACACGCAAAAACTTACACACAAACAAAAAAACTTACACACACACACACACAAACTAACACACACACACACACACACACAAAAAATTACACATCCACTCGAAAAATTAAAGTCACAAAAAATCTAACTTGCACAAAAACTCTTACACACACACACACACACACACAAAACTCACACACACACACACACACACACTAAAAAACACACACACACGCCCAAACATAAACACACACAAAAAAACACACAAACACACACACCCAAAAACACAAAAAAACTTACACAAGAACACAAAAAAACTAACACTCAAACGCAAACCCAATTACACACACACACACAAACAAACAAAACTAAAAAACACACACACGAAAACTTACACACACACAAAAACTTACACACACACACAAAAACTTACACACACACACACCCAAAAACTTACACATGCACACGAAAACTTACATGCACACGAAAACTTACATGCACACAAAAACTTACATGCACACAAAAACTTACACACACACACACACACACAAAACATAAAAAACAAACCAAACGCACTATAAAAAACACACGCAAAAAATAACACACACACAACCACTTAAACACACAAAAAAACAAAACAAAAAACAAGTACACATGAACACAAAAAACTCTCTCACAAACGCAAAAATAATTACACACACACACACTCACAAAACTTACACATACACACACGACAACATACACACACACGCCACAACATACACACACAAAAACATAAAAAATCAAACTAAAACATAAACACACACACACGAAAACAAAAACACACTCTAAAAAAAATACACACACATACACACACACACACAAACATACACAAACACAAACACACACAAATAATTTCACATGCACTCTAAAACTAACATGCACACAAAAACTAACATTCACACAAAAACTTACAAACACACACACACACAAAAACTTAAACACACACACACACACACGAAAACTTACACACACACGCCAAAACTTACACACACACAAAAAATTACACACACACACACACAAACACAAAAAATAACACAACAAAACAAAAAAAACTAACACACACACTCACAAAAACTTTCACACACACACACACACACACAACTTACACACACACACACACGAAAACTTACACACACATACCAAAACTAACACACACACACACTTACACACACACAAACACATACACAAACACAAAAAATTACAAAAACACAAAAAAAAAAAAATTACACACACAAAAAATTAAACACACACACACACACACACACACACAAACTTACACAAACACACAAAAAACTTATATCCACATGCAATAGCTTAGACACACAAAAACTTACACGCACACACAAAAAATGAAAAACACACGCAAAAACTTACACTCAAACAAACACTTAAACTAAAAATATTACACACACACAAAAACTTAAAAACAAACACAATAACTTACACACACACAAAAACTTACACACACACAAAAACTTACACACACACAAAAACTAACACACAAACAATCACTCACACACACACACACACACACAAAAACTAACATATTCACAATAAAAATTACAGGCACACACAAAATGAAACACACACTCACGACAACTTCCACACACACGTCAACACTTACACACACAAAAGCTTAGACACACAAACACTGACACACACACACACAAAAACTTACACACACACTCAAAAACTTACACACACACGCACAAAAACTTACACACACAAAAACTTACACACACACACACACACACACAAAAACTAAAACCCACATGCAAAAATTTACACACACACACACAAACAATTAAACACACAAACGAAAACATACGCACACACACAAAATTACACACAAGCGCAAAAAATTACACACACACACACACACAAACTCAAACACACACACACACTAAAACCAACACACACACACGAAAACTTACAAATACACACCCAAAAACTTACACACACACAAAAAATTACACACACACACACACACTCACACACAAATTAACTTACACATGCACTCGAAAACTTACATGCACACAAAAACTTACATGCACTCAAAAACTTACACACACTCTCGAAAACTTACAAGCACACACAAAAACTCACACAGACACACACAAAAACTAACACACACGCACACAAACTTACACACATACACACACACACACAAAAACTAACACACACACAAAAACTTACACACACACACACACACACACACACTAACACAATCACACTAAAACTTACATGCACACACAAACTTACACACACACACACACACGAAAACTTACACACAGACACGTTAAAACTTACACACACAAAAGCTGAGACACACATAAACTTAACACACAAAAACAAAAAATTACACCCACCCTCAAAAACTTACATTCACAAAAAAAATTACATACACACAAAAACTTACACACACAAAAACTTACACACACGCACAAACACATACACACACACACACACAAACACTTACACACACACACACGAAAACAAAATCTAAGTGTAAGAGTGATAATATTGTTAATGGCTTGTTAGCTCAGTTGGTTAGAGCGTCATGCTAATAACGCGAAGGTCGAGGGTTCGATCCCCTCACGAGCCATAGTTTTGACCCTCGTATGGTAACTCCATAAGTTATTTTTGGTTAATTTAGACGAGGTTCTGAATTTTCTTAAAGAAGAGAAAAAAGTTAGCTCAATTCTGAACTTTACCAAAGAAACTGAATTACAATATGAATATGATCAGGAATTGTTTACAAGTCAGGTTGGCCGAGTGGTTATGGCGCTAGACTCAAGATCTGGTCCCCATACGGGGTCGTGGGTTCGAACCCCACACCTGACAATTTTTTTCTTATGTAATTTTTTTATTTCATCATGTCTTGTGATTTCACTAAATAACTTCTGTAAAAGGATTTATGCAGAACCTAAATTGCTAGGGTCTTTAATAGATTAAATAAAAAAAAAAACTACAAAAGTGCAAAATGTTCAAATTCTCTTATGAATTTTTCTATGGAAGAAAAAAAAATTAACTCAATTCTGAACTTTACCACTGAAACTGAATGAAAATATGAATATGAACAAGAATTGTTTACAATTCAGATTGGCCAAGTGGCTTAGGTGCTCGACTTATGATTTGGTCCCCATATGGGGTCATGAGTTTGAGTCCCACACCTGACAATTTATTTCTTATTCTAAACCTATAGAAACAGCCTCTATTTCTGACCGTTTAAGTTTTGATGTTAGTGTCGTCAGTCAAAAGCTATGACCTTGAGACAGAGCTTGAGAAAATTACCTGATTATCGAAGAATGGAGAAACATCCTCGAAAAGTCGACATGAATACACCACTGCAGCGCTCTGTCGGATATGTTGAATAAAATATGCAAAGTCGACATAGCTTTATTTCATTTTTAAAGGTTAATTTAGACGAGTCTCTGAATTTTCTTAAAGAAGAGAAAAAAGTTAACTCAAGTCTGAACTTTACCAATGAAACTGAATTAAAATATGAATATGATCAAGAATTGCTTACAAATCAGGTTTTCCGAATGGTTAAGGCGCTAGACTTAATATCTGGTCCCCATATGGGGTCATGGGTTCGAGTCCCACACCTGACATTTTTTTCTTATACTAAATCTATGGAAACAACCACTATTTCTGTCCTTTTAAGTTTTGATTTGAGTTTTGTCAGCTAAAATCAATGATCTTGAGAAAACGGCAATAGAACATCGACGCGATTACAAAAAACTTAAGAAACCATTCAAATTTGGACAGGAGTGCCCCCCTCCAGTACTTTGTCGGATATGATGAATGGAATTCGCAAAGTTGACATACCTTTATTTCATTTTTAAGTTCAATTTGGAAAATGTTACATGAATAAACATGAAAAAGCTTACTCTTCGGCTCTTAATTTATCAAAAACACAGGACAATCAAATTTATCTTATAGTTTTTCCAATCAAATAGACGGGTTCCACTTTAGTTCTGTTTTTTTTTCTAAACGAGATGAAAAATTTAAATTTCTACTCTAATTCTAAATTAAATTTAAGATAATTTTTCTTATGGTTTTACCCCTCAAATTTTTAAATTAGAAAACGAGGGACTCGTTTTATTATTAAAGACAATCGTTCAAACTTGTTCATCTAACCACAAAAACAATAGGTTAGGTTAGGTATAAATAAATATTAATAAATAAATAAAAACATTTTTTCATTTTTAAGTTAGTTTAGTTTAACTTATCATGAGCGCTCATTATAATTTAACCTAACCTTTTCCGGCGAGTATGGTTAGGTTAGGCTAGATTAAGTTAGGTTAAGTTAGGTTAGGTTAGCCCACGTACGCTTCACTTAGGTTAGCTTAGGTTAGGTGAGAGACAGGCAAAAGTTAGGTGTATGATTAGGTTAGGTTAGGTTAGATTAAGTTAGGTTAGGTTAAGTTAGGTTAGACTAGGTTAGCCTACGTACGCGCGCGTACGTAGGCTAACCTAGCCTAACCTAACTTAACCTAACCTAACTTAATTTAGACGAACCTCGTCTAAATTAACCAAAAATAACTTATGGAGTTACCATACGAAGGTCAAAACTATGGCTCGTGAGGGGATCGAACCCTCGACCTTCGCGTTATTAGCATGACGCTCTAACCAACTGAGCTAACAAGCCATTAAGAATATTATCACTCTAACACTTAGATTTTGTTTTCGTGTGTGTGTGTGTAAGTTTTTGTGTGTGTGTGTAAGTTTTTGTGTGTGTTAGTTTTTTTGTGCATGTTTTTTTTGGTGTGATTTTAAGTTTTTGCGTGTGTGTGTAAGTTTTTTTGTGTGTGTGTTTGTGTTAGTTTGTTTGTGTCTAAGATTTTGTTTGTGTCAGCTTTGTGGTGTGTGTGTGAAAGTGTTCGTGTGTGTGTGTGTGTGTGTGTGTAAGTTTTTGTGTGAATGTTATTTTTAATGTGAATGTGTTAGTGTGTGTGTATGTGTGTGTCTGTGTTATTTTTTGTGTATGTGTTAGTTTTTGTGTGTGTGTGTGTGTTAGTTTTTTTGCGTGTGTGTTAGTTTTCGTGTGTGTGTGTAAGTTTTGTGTGTGCGTGTGTAAGATTTTACGCGTGTGTAAGTTTTCGTGTGTGTTAATTTTATTTTTTATGTGTATTATTTTTTTAGTTTTATTTTGTTAGTTTTTTTTTTGTGTGTGTGTGTGTGTAAGTTTGTTTTGGTTGGTAATAGTTTTCATTTGTTGGTGTAATTTGATTGTGTGTTAGTATTTTATCTTTTGTGTGTGTGTGTTAGTTTGTGTGTGTGTGTGTGTAAGTTTTTGTGCGTGTGTGTAAGTTTTTGTTTGTGAGTAAGTTTTCGTGTGTGTGTGTAAGTTTGTGTGTGTGTATGTAAGTTTTCGTGTGTGTGTGTGTAAGCTTTTGTGTGTGTGTGTAAGTTTTTGCGTGTGTGTGTAAGTTTTGACGTGTGTGTGTAAGTTTTCGTGTGTGTGTGTATACGTTTTTGTGTGCATGTAAGTTTTCGTGTGCTTGTGTAAGTTTTGTGTGTGTGTGTGTGTGTGTGTGTGTGTATGTGTGTGAGTTTTTGTGTGTGTGTGTAAGTTTTGGAGTGT
Organism: Artemia sp. Qi Xiang Cuo; assembly: GCF_049724085.1. Classification (NCBI taxonomy): domain Eukaryota; kingdom Metazoa; phylum Arthropoda; class Branchiopoda; order Anostraca; family Artemiidae; genus Artemia; species Artemia sp. Qi Xiang Cuo. The sequence goes on from NC_142800.1 coordinate 17,061,822, forward strand.
GTGTGTGTAAGTTTTCAAGTGTGTGTGTGTAAGTTTTTGTGCGTGTGTGTAAGTTTTTGTGTGTGTGTAAGTTTTTGAGTGCATGTAAGTTTTTGTGTGCATGTAAGTTTTTGTGTGTGGGTTTTAGTTTTTGTGTGTGTGTGTTAGTTTTTGTGTTTGTTATCTAGTGCGTGTGTATATTTTTTTTTTGTGTTTTTTTTTATGTGTGTGTTTGTTTGTGTGTGTGTGTGTGTAAGTTTTTGTGTGTGTAAGTTTTCTTTTTGTGTGTTTGTGTTGGTTTGTGTGTGTGTGTGTGTTTTTGTTTTTGTGTGTGTGTGTTTTTGTGTGTGTGTGTAATTTTTCGTGTGTGTGTGTGTATTTGGTGTGCTTGTGTGTTGGTGTAAGTTTTTTTGCGTGTGTTTGTGATTTTTTCTTTTTTTCTTTTTTTAGTTTTTGTTTATGTGTGTTTTTGTGTGTAAGTTTTTGTGTGTGTGTATGTTTTGGTGTGTGTGTGTGTGAGTTTTCGTATGTGTGTGTGTGTGTGTAAGTTTGTGCGTGTGTGTGTGTGTAAGTTTTTGTGTGCATGTAAGTTTTCGTTTGCATGTGTAAGTTTGTGTGTGTGTTTGTTTGTTTGTAAGTTTGTTTTTGTTTGTTTTGTTGTTAGTGTGTTCTTTTTTTTTTTATTGTGCGTGTGTGTTTTAGTAAGTGTTATTGTTCTTTTTTTAGTTTTTGTGTGTGTATGTTTTGGCGTGTGTTTGTATGTTTTCGTGTGTGTGTGTGTATTTTTTGTGAGTGTGTGTGTGTGTTTTTTTTTGTGAGTGTTTGTGTGAGTTTTTTGTGTTCTTGTGTAAGTTTTTGTGTGTGTGTGTGTGTGTTTGGGTAAGTTTTTTTGTGTGTGTTATTTTTTTAGTGTGTGTGTTAGTTTTCGTGTGTTTGTGTGTGTAAGTTTTTTGTGTGTGTGTGTATGTGTGTGTGATTTTTTGTGTGAATGTAAGTTTTTGTGTTCTTTTAAGTTTTCGTGTGCATGTGTTAGTTTTTGTGTGTGTGTGTTTAATTTTTTGTGTGTGTTTTTTTTTTCGTGTGTGTGTGTAAGTTTTTGTGTGTTTGTGTTTGGTAGTTTTGTTTTTGTGTTTTTTTTTGAATTATGTCTGTCGTGTTTGTGTGAGTTTTTTTTGTTTTCTATTTTTTTTGTGTTTTTGTTTTTTTTTTTGTGTGTGTATGTTTTTTTGTGTTTGTTATTTTTGGTGTGGGTGTTTGTTTTTTTGTGTGTGTGTGTGTGTGTGTGTTTTGTGTGTGTGTGTGTGTGTTTAAGTTTTTGTTTTATTTTAAGTTTTTTTGTGCATGTAAGTTTTCGTGTTAAGTTTTTAGTTTTTGTTTGTTTTTGTGTGTGTGTGTGTGTTTTTTTGTTTGTGTGTGTGTTTATGTTTTTGCGTGTGTGTGTGTAAGTTTTCATGTGTGTGTGTGTGTAAGTTTTTGTGTGTGTGTGTAAGTTTTTGTGTGTGTGTAAGTTTTCGTGTGAATGTAAGTTTTTGTTTGCATGTAAGTTTTTGCGTGTGGGTGTAAGTTTTTGTGTGTGTATGTGTAAGTTTTTGTGTGTGTAAGCTATTGCTTGTTGATATAAGTTTTTTTTGTGTTTGTGTTATTTTGTTTGTGTGTGTGTGTGTGTGTGTGTGTGTGTGTAATTTTTTTTGAGTTTTATTTTTTTTTTTTTGTGTTTGTGTTAGTTGTTGTGTGTGTTTTTGTTTTTTTTTGTGTGTGTGGGTTTTTTTTTTTTTTTGTGTTTGTTTTTTTGTTTGTTTTTAATTTTTCTTTTTTTTTTTTTTAAGTTTTTTGTGTGTGTGTGTGTGTGTGTAAGTTTTTTTGCTTGTTTTTTTTAGTTTTTATTGTGATATTTAGTTAGTATTTGTGTATGTGTGTGTGTGTGTGTAATTGTGTGTGTGTGTGTAAGTTTTGGTGTGTGTGTGTGTGTGAGTTTTAATATGTGTGTGTGTGTGTGTAAGTTTGTGTTTGTGTGTGTGTGTAAGTTTTTGTGTTAATGTAAGTTTTCGTGTGCATGTGTAAGTTTTTGTGTGTGTGTGTGTGTTTGTAAGTTTGTGTGTGTGTGTGTGTGTGTAAGTTTTGGCGTGTGTGTGTAAGTTTTCGTGTGTGTGTGTGCGTTAGTTTTCTTTTGCTTTTTTATGTTTGGGTGTTTTTTTGTTTTTGCGTGTTTGTTTATGTTTTCATTTGTGTGTTTTGTATTTTTGTGTGTATGTTTGTGTGTAAGTTTTTGTGAGTGTTTGTGGGAGTTTTTTTTTGTGCTTTTTTTTTTTTGTTTTTTTTTTTGTTTTTTTGTTTTTTATTATGTTTGGTTTTTATTTTTATTAGTTTCTGTTTTTGTAGTTAGTTAGTGTGTTATTTTTGGGTAGTTTTGTGTGTGTGTGTGTGTGTGTAATTTTAATTGTTATTTAAATATTTTTTTTGAATTAAATTTTTCATGTGATTGTGTTAGTTTTTTTTTTGTTTTTGTGTGTGTGTGTAAGTTTGTGTGTGTGTAATTTTTGGAGTGTGTGTGTGTAATTTTTCGTGTGTGTATGTGTTAGTTTTGTGAGTGTGTGTGTGTGTGAAAGTTTTTGTGAGTGTGTGTGTGAGTTTTTGGTGTTCATGTTTATGTTTTTGTGTGTGTGTGTGTGTGTTTGTAATTTTTTTTGTGTGTGTTAGTTTTGTCGTGTGTGTGTGTTTTTTCGTGTGTGTGTGTGTGTTTCAGTTTTGTGTGTGTGTGTTTTTGAAATTTTTTTTTTGAATGTTAGTTTTTTAGTGATTTTAAGTTTTAGTGTGAATTTGTAAGTTTTTGTGTGTGTGTGTGTGTGTGTGTAAGTTTTTGTGTGTGTGTGTGTAATTGTTTGTATGTGTGTTTGTTAGTTTTTGAGTGTGTTTTTCTGTTTTAATGTGTGTGTGTGTGTAAGTTTGTGTGTGTGTGTGTTATTTTTTGTACGTGTGTGTAAGTTTTTGTGTGTGTGTAAGTTTTTGTGTGAATGTAAGTTTTTGTGTGCATGTAAGTTTTTGAGTGTGGGTGTAAGTTTTTGTGTGTGTGTGTGTAAGTTTTTGCGTGTCTAAGCTTTTGTGTGTGGTTGTTAGTTTTTGTGTGTCTGTCTTTTTTTTTGTGAGTGTGTTTGTGTGTTTAATTTTTTTTTTTTGTAAGTTTTTTTTTTGTGGGTTTGTTTGTATAAGTTTTTTTTTGTTTTTGTGTGTGTGTGTGTGTTAGTTTTTGTGTGTGTAAGTTTTTGTGTGTGTGTGTAATTTTTCGTGTGTGTGTGTGTGTGTAATTTTTTTGTATTTTTTTGTGTTTGTAAGTTTTTTTTAGTGTGTGTGTGTTTTTTTTTTTGTGTTCATGTGTAAGTTTTTGTGTGTTTGTGTGTGTGTTTTTGTTTGTTTGTGTGTTTATGTTTTGGCGTGGGTGTGTGTGTTTTCGGGTGGGTGTGTTGTTGTATGTTTTGTGTGTGTGTGTGTGTGTAATATTTTGTGCTTATTTTTGTTTTGGACTTATTGTCTTTTTTCGGTTTCATGTGTAAGTTTTTTTTTTTGTGTGTGTGTTTAAGTTTGTTTGTGTGTGTGTGTGTAAGATTTTGTGTGTTTGTGTGAGTTTTCGTGTGTGTGTGTGTGTATGTTTTTGTGTGTGTGTGTGAGTTTTTGTGTGTGTGTGTGTGTAAGTTTTTGTGTGTGTGTAAGTTTTTGTGTGCATGCATGGGGACCGGGGGAGGACCTTTGGGGCCCAGGGAGGGTGTTTGGGGTTCCGGGGGCTCTTGAGGATATAGTGGTTTTTTGGGAGCCCGGGGGGCCTTTGGGGACTGGGGGAGGGCCTTTGGGAGCCCTGTGGACCTTTGGGGACCGGGGGAGGACCTTTGGGGTCCGGGGGACCCTTGGGGGCCGGGTGGCCCTTTGGGAGCCCGGGGGACCTCTGAGGACCAGGGGAGGGCCTTTGGGGGTCTGAGGAGGGCGTTTGGGGGATAACATTTCGAAATTTTTACTTTTTAGTTTACTTTTTTTTGTAGTGCATACCTGCGGCACATCCTGCGGTACGTTCCTGCGGTGTATCCTTGTGGTAGATCCCCTGCGGCACTGTTTTGACGTATAGTGCATCCCCTGCGGCGCTTTCTTGGCCTGCGGTGCAACCCTGTGACACATCCGGTGGCACTGGCCGGTCTCGCGGCGCCTCCCGGTGGCGCTTCTCTGGCCTGGGGGCCCTTTGGGGGCCAGGGGAGGGCCTTTGGGGGGCACAGGGAGGGCTTTTGGGCACCGGGAGGGCCTTTGAGGGTCCGGGGGGACAGTTGGGGGCCGGGGGGACATTTGGGGACCGGTGGAGGGCCTTGGGGACCCCGTTGGTCCTTTGAGAGCGCGAGGGGCCTGGGGGGGGCACGGGAAGGGCCTTTGAGGGTCTGGGTGGGCCTTTGGGGGCGCCGGTGGCCCTTTGAGAGCGTGGGGGGCCTTGGAGGACCGGGGGCTTCCTTCGGGGTTGGGGTAGGAGGATTGGAACCCTTTGGGGTTGGGTTAGAGGACCTCATAACACTGTTTAAATGAAACTTGTGTATTATAACGACCACAGAGTTTCACCATTAAATTCTCTTCTAAAATCTCTTCAAAAATCATCTTTTAAAATGTCTCTAACTGTTTCGCCGAAATAGTTCCATAACCTGTCTAAAACAGTTTCGCCCAAATAATCCCTAAACGTAATTCAGCGTGTTCCTTTTGTTTTTGGCATCTCTGCGCTAATGTGTTTCAAATTAATAAGAAACCTGATTCCCGCGCTAAAACAATTCATCGCTAAGATGTTTCTTGGAGAATTGTTTCCATGGCCTTTGGCTATTAATATCCTTTGGAGTTCGACCAAAAGAGTTGTTTCCGAGGCAAAGACATTCATGACTTGGATCTATTCCTGGAGAATCGTTTCTATGCGAAAATTTTTAAAGTCTGACAGATGATGTCATTGGTTGATTGATCTGTCAAGAAAGTGGAAATTAATTTGTTGTTTCTAAGGGGAATTATTGTTTCACGATAGGTGAATTGAGTTCGACAGCACAGGTGTTCCAAGGTCGATGTTGTTGATGTTGTAAGTGCACGCTCTCAGTGAATGTCAAGGCCGATGTTGTTGTTTTTGACACACTTTGATTACGCAATCATTCCCACTGGAAATTTAGGTCATTGACCCCATTAACCACGTGTTCTCCCTAATGACTCTATGCCCTTATTTGGAGCCCCGTCAGTATTCTATGCCCTTATAAGGAGCCACGTTCGGACTCAATCAGGCCCGCTGTTGTTGTTGTTGTAAGTGCACGCTCTCAGCGAATGTCAAAGTCGATGTTGTTGTTGTTGACACACTTTGATTACGCAATCATTCTCTCTGGAAATTTAGGTCATTAACCCCATTAACCACGTGTTCTCCCTAATGACTCAATGCCCTTATTTGGAGCCCCGTCAGTATTCTATGCCCTAATATGGAGCCCCGTTCGGTGTCAAGATGGCCCGCTGGTGTTGTTTTTGTAAGTGCACGCTCTCAGCGAATGTCAAAGTCGATGTTGTTGTTGTTGACACACTTTGATTAGGCAATCATTCTCCCTGGAAATTTAGGTCATTATCCCCAATTACCACGTGTTCTCCCTAATGACACAATGTCCAGATAGGGAGCCCCGTCAGTATTCTATGCCCTAATATGGTGCCCCGTTCGGAGTCAAACCGGCTCGCTGTTGTTGGTGTTGTGAGTGCACGCTCTCAGCAAATGTCAAAGTCTATGTTGTTGTTGTTGACACACTTTGATTACGCAATCATTCTCCCTGGAAATTTAGGTCATTGACCCCATTAACCACGTGTTCTCCCTAATGACTCTATGCCCTTATTTGGAGCCCCGTCAGTATTCTATGCCCAAATAAGGAGCCCCGTTCGGACTCAATAAGGCCCGCTGTTGTTGTTGTTGTAAGTGCACGCTCTCAGCGAATGTCAAAGTCGATGTTGTTGTTGTTGTTGACACACTTTGATTACGCAATCATTCTCCCTGGAAATTTAGGTCATTAACCCCATTTACCACGTGTTCTCCCTAATGACTCTATGCCCTTATTTGGAGCCCCGTCAGTATTCTATGCCCATATAAGGAGCCCCGTCAGTATTCTATGCCCATATAAGGACTCCCGTCAGTATTCTATGCCCATATAAGGAATCCAGTCACGAGTTATTATGGCCATTCTACGCTCGTCATGTATATCGGTTCGTAGGAAGAAGCAGAAGAAATTTTTCTTGAAACAAAAAGTGTAACAAAAGTGTATCCAAGCTATCAAAGAAAGTAAACAGATTTTTTTGCGAATGGTATCAAGTTTTCCATTTCAGGTCAATTAGAGGTGGTATGAAACTAAATTAAACACTACTATTTGTGTCGAGATTTTTAAAAGGGTCTATGTTGTTAAAAATTGCTGAAATTTTTTTTCCAGCTTACAAATAGCAGGCCAAATTATAAATTCTTTAAAAAACGAAAAGATTTAAAGTATTATTTTTTTTCCCTGGAAAGACTATGTTAACATAAAACGAACAGAAATTAATAAATAAAACTGTTTCCACAAAATAAGTTTTTCAAAGAAAAGTAAAGAACTCCATTAAACAAAAAATGAGCAAAAATAAATCAAATAATCTACCAAGCTTGAAACTACCACAAATCAGCATCTATAAATAAATGAAACCCAAAACGAACAGAAATTACAATAAATAACCGAGTCAAACTCAAAACGAGCAGAAATTAACATAAGTTGGGCTCAAAACCCCTATGCCTTCCCAAGGCTAGAACATAATTTGCACTTACTGAAAAAAATGAAAAAAATGAATACAAATGAATGTGCATTGTCAGTTTAATATACATATATTGATATTTAGTAATTAAAATCTTAATATTATTTGTTTTATTAGAGTTATAAAAGTAAAAACATTTATATTTTTTCAGTAAAGTGCAAATTATGTTCTGGGATGGCATAGGGATTTTGAGCCCAACTTATGTTAATTTCTGCTCGTTTTGAGTTTGACTCGGTTATTTATTGTCATTTCTGTTCGTTTTGGGCTTCATTTATTTATCGATGCTGATTTGTGGTAGTTTCCCGCTTGTTAGATTATTTGATTTTATTTTTGCTCATTTTTTGTTTAATGGAGTTCTTTACTTTTTTTGAAAAACTTATTTTGTGGAAATTTTTTTTTAAATAATCTGGAAAAGAGCTAGAGCTAGTATAGAAATATATCTATAAAGATGAATTTACATTTTTTTTTGCACAGTAAGCAGAACACACTGAAGTTGAAGTAGCCTTAAACTTTGACTTGAAACTTCATAACTTGACCACTTCTTTCAGAAAAGAATTTTGGAGGGTTATTCCGTGTTGACAAGAAAAGAGGGTAAAGGTGCAGTTTAGTTCCCTCTGTACTGTAGGGCGCAGGAGCCCTATGGTAAAGGTGCAGGTTACTTCTCCCTTATAAAAACAGCTTATTTCAGCAGATACAAAGAAGAAGCCCATTTGCGGCATTCTTAGGGACCCCAAGGTCCAACGCTAGTATCAGATCCCGCGAGTGGCAGTTTACGCTCGTCAAGTTTTGGCTGTACCGGCCACAAGTGCCCCAGCTAAACGGCTTTTTAGCACGACAGGACTGATAGTGACTACAAAAAGATTAATGGCTCCAGGCAGAGTGAACTAACTCAGTTTTGTTACATCAATCGTAACTGAAGTGATATACCCGCTGATTTAAAATTATTGTTAAGCCATGGTATCTAACTTGTATACAGTGTTTTTTTTTATGTTGTTATTTGTTTTTTTTCACTTCCTTTTCGGATGTTTGAACTTCAAACTTTGAAAGTTATACACACATTAGCCCAAGTCATTAACAAAAAGAAAATGACTAAACACGAGATTTTATAGGAATAATGCGATGTTAAACATTAACTCAACATAGGTTTCCCTGGGTCTAGTGGCTAAAAATGAGAATTCTACTTGGTCTGATCGACGGGGAACATAAACACTTTCTGCACGGCCCAACAAATTCCTGTTTTGTCATATTGTTCTTGTATGTTTTTAGCCAACCATTTTAAAATCCTTACTAAAATCAAGTTGAGGATGAACGTGCTTGGTGAAGTTTGATTTTTATTATTATTTTTAATCAGAAAAATCGGTGCACCGTGGCACGCCGCCGGGTCAGAAATCGGCAGCGCTCCGCCTCCGATACTAAATCACACATTCGCCGCCGTCATGTCGGCGTGGCGCGGCTTCGGGGACTAGCCCTAGAGGGCGGTATTGAACTATTTTTTTCGTACAGCCTATTGTTTGAAATACAGTCAGTCAGCCGGGTTTCCAGAACAATCCGTAAGCAATTTTTCTGGAAAACATCTAGAAAATCTTCATCCGCTTTTTGGAGCGCCCATGCTTCAGAGCCATATTCACCACTGTTATCACTGTAGCTTCTAATATTCTAATATTGGTTTTCAGACTTATCTTCCTATTCTTCCAAAATTTTTTACTGTGAATAAACACCCTGAGCCTTGGCTATTATACTTTTAACGTCTTCACTGCTCCCGCCATCTTTTCTATTAATACTACCAAGGTAACTGAAGCTGTCCACCTGATCAATCTTTTCATTACCCAACATCATCTTTTCAACTTCTCTTATTCCTAACCTTAGTGACTAAGTCTTCTGAACAATAATTTTCAAACCTATTCTAGCACCCTGAACGCGCAAAACCTCTAAAAATTCATTCATTTTGCTCACACTTTCCTCTAGGATGATTAAATCATCAGCATAATCAAGTCCAGGAGAGGTTTTCTTCTCCATTTGATTCCGCGCTCTCACTGCCTTTTTCCTGTGCTCCTTAAGACAAAGTCCGTCAAAATGATCCATATGAAGGGGGATAGAACACAACTCTGCTTAGCTCCTGATTTAATACAAAACTAGCTGCTAACCTAATTTCCTACCTTAACCGCAGCAGTGTTATTCTCCTACATAGCACTAATCACTTTAATGTATTTGTATGGTATACCATACAAGGATAAAATCTTTGCTAAAGCTCTTCTATGAACAGAGTGAAACGCTTGCTCATAATCTATAAAACTGGGGACTAAAGTTGTTTGACAACTCAGGCACTTAACAATTATTAAACTAAGAGTGAACATTTGGTCGACACATCCTCTACCTTTTCTCAAACCGCACTGTTCTTCTCTTAAAACTTTGTTTACGTCATCTCTCAGTCTAAAAAGCATCATATTACTAAGTAATTTGTTACCTACAGAGACCAGACTAAAGGCCCAACAGTTACCACACTCACTTTTATCACTTTTCTTATAAAGTGGTTTAATTAAGATTATCTTAAAATCCTTAGGTACTTCCCCTTTTTAAAAATTCATATTCATAATCTTTAGTAACTTATTACTGACCCCAGAGCCACCATATTTAAGATACTCATTTACAACCCTATCAGCACCTTTTTCCTTTTAGTACTTTCGCTAATCCTTTTAGTACTTTCGGTAATTCTTCCTTACAAAACAAATCTTCCTTCACATCCAAGGTATCACACACTTTTTATTTTCCTCTATATCTTTTTCCTGCAACTCTATCTCTATTTAGCCAGTTCTCAAAATGTTCCGCCCATCTCGCTTTAACTCTTTTCTTAACGCTAATTGTGGCCCCATTCCTATCTTTAACTGGGACAAGTCTGGATTGATTACTCCCTCTCAATTTAGTAACATGCCAGTACAATATTTTACTGTTATTCGTCTAGCAGCATTTTCCAGATCCTTGGCAATTATGGCCATTGCCTCCACTTCACACGTCCTTAGTTCATATTTTAATTCTTTCTCCACTTTCTTTTCATTCCTTTTGTTTTCACATGATCTATCAGTCAGATAATTCTTGTACAAGTCCCTTCTCCTTTCTATTCAACATAAAGCTTTTTCACTAATATTCTTAGCTGCTGTCCTAGTTTTCTTCTCTAAGACACCTTCAGCAACTGCACAGATTATTTTTATTTCCGACAATCTTCCACATTGTCAAATTTAAAACTCTTAAGTTTAGTATTCAACTGTTCCTGGAAAGTTTCTCTCAAATTCTTATACTGGAGTCTACCAACATTATAACTTCCCGGGAGGTAGTTATCCTTCCGAAATTTCCGCTTTAAATTAACCCTAGACACTACTAGATGTTGATCTTTTCTTTTAACATCAAAAACAGCACTCCTATTTACCCTAGTATCTTGTATTGATCCTGCCAGTCTTTGGTTTACTATAGTATAATCAATAAGGTTTGCTGTCTTGCCATCACGTGAATATCATGTTAACTTATGAGTCATTTTATGATCAAATTCCGTGTTGGTTATAACTAGATTGCTATACCTAAAACTTTGCAAAAGTCTGTATCCATTACTGTTTTCTTTTCCTACACCAAATTTACTTAGGCTAGGATACCATCTATCTCTATTTCTACCGACCTGGGCGTTAAAATCGCCTTGTAAAAACATCATATTTCTACCTGGGACCCTATCTAATCGCTCCTGTACCTTTAAATAAAATTCATCTGAATCAGTAGTATCTCCGTCAGTCGGTCCTACAAGGGCATATACTACTATAACTGATACCCTGAACTTTTTAGTCATAAAATGAGCAATTAGTATTATACTATTAATATCTTCCCAGCCTAAACAAGACTTAGAAACTTCCTTATTTATCATGAGCCCTACTTTCTATCTTTATACCCCATCCTTCCTGCCTGAGTAAACAAATTCTCTATCCCCTAACTTCATGCTTCCTACCCCTGAAAACTTCTATTAAGTCCAGTTCGAATCGTTTGAATTTTGTCAGTCAAAATGTCGATACGATAGTCATTTTTTAACTTCGTAACATTCCAAGTTCCAATTTTCATGAACAACACTATCATAACCTTCTACGGAAACAAAATGTGGTGCAAAACCCTGTACAAGCGGTCTAAGATGCCAAAAACAGCGTAAGTATTAATAACATCATTGGAACCCTTTAACTTTATATGTATTCCCTGTAGAGCCCTACATTTTCCCTAGGAGGGAGCAGCAGACAAAGTGGATTTATTTAGACGTTGCTCCTCACAAGAAGAATCAATATACACAAGCTTGCCACGTACTACTTGCCGTGGCCTGGCATCAAAATTGGCTACAAATTTTTTTTTTTTTTTTTTTTTTTTTTGTTTAAACTGGGATATTGACATTTCAAGCCAAAAAAAGACCTTAATATTTTTCCCATTGTACTTGTATTGAACCAATGATGACGCCATAACATCAAGAGGCTCAAATTAAATGGGGTTAGAAGACGAGGGACAACGGGAATGGAGGGACGAGGGGAATCTTGCCGGTGGCCGGCCTTGAAATCGGCTACGTTGTTTTTAAATTAAAACTTTCATATTGAAATTTCTGGAAACAAAACGAACTAAATAGGTCACAACTTTGTGGGAAAACGATAGAAACCGTAAAGAAGAAAAAACAAGTATAGAAACAGCCAGTGAAAAAAACGCGGATTAAAATGCAAATATTCCGATCTTTGAATCCGCTTTGGATCAACGTGTCTCTGACAATCTACACCATTTCATTTAATTTGATAACACCTCCATTATTGCCCCTGTTAAAGATCTCATATAAGTTTTTAGGGAGGCAGTTGAAAAAGAAAAAACAAATTCAAGTAGCATTCAACAGCATAGTCGAAAATCTAATAAATATGTCTTTGAGGATGACTTAATCTCCCACAATCCCCGAGGGAAGGTCTGCAAGTTATGAACTTCGCCCATTGTTTAAATATAGTATTGATTATTAAGAAGTATACAGACATTTTCAGGGGGGATTTTTTTCTTGGTGGGGGGAATGGGAGGATTAAGTGGGAGGATCCATAGAGGATGTTTCCCTAGGGAAGGGATATTTCTATGAACGGGGTGCCGGATATCCCAGCATTATTTAAAAAAACGATCAGAAGTTAAATAAAAAAAACAAGTCTTTTCAACTAAAAGTAAGGAGCAACATTATAACTTAAAACGAACAGAAATTATGACCTATATGAGGGGATTCGCCCTCTAGTCAATACCTCACTCTTTACGCTAAATTTTTGTTTATTACATTCAAAAGAGCTGTCTATTCTAATTAAACGGCCTTTGCAGTTATTTGTAATCCGAACAAAATTCGAACTTTAGCGAAAGAGTGAGGTATTGACTAGGGGGCGAACCCCCTCATATACGTAATAATTTCTTTTCTTTTTAAGTTTTAATTTTGCTCCTTACTTTCAGTTGAAAAAACTTGTTTTTTTTATTTAACACATGACCAAAGACGAGATCTTAATGGTGCTTCATATATTTTCGTAACAAATAGAATCGGTCTATTTCACACAATTGGTCTGTTTCACGCTGGGGCTATTTCTCCAACGAAGTGTCTATTGACTAATGTAAGGTAGCGTTGGCTGAAATACTTATAATATTCTGATTGTAACAATGGAAAACAAGCCTATTTTTCGTCAAAGATTTGTGTATACATCCTTCTACTTGAAATACACAATCCTTCCTAACTTCAAAGAGAATTGCCCATTGGTCTTTATGGGTTGAAATTAGTTCAGAAATAATCATTTCTTATATTCCAATCTCTCTGATTGCAATGACTGCCTGGAAATTAGGACACGACGCAATTTTGTGCTAGGATGGGTCTTGAGTGAAACACGGCATGGAAGGGGCCTAGCCGTGTTTCTATGACTTTGGCTCTTAAAAAAGACAATAGAACGTTTCATATTTTTTTTTCAAGTAACACCTCTTCCAAAATTCAACCATCACTAATTCAACTCGATCCCCCTATATTTTCATACTAGATGGTTAAAACATTCGATCATGGGTCTTTAACATTCTTGGACATTATGGTGTAATTTTCATTATAATTAAATTACTGTTGGGGATTTTTCCCTTTTTTATGAGAATACAAATTTACTTGTGCTAAAATGTTTGATGGGAAGCTTCAACCATATTACATTTTAATTACTTGAAACAAATACAAAATTCAGATACTTTAGATAAATTTTTAGGCGCTGAACTTCTGCTTTTAAAGTTTCAAATAATATTCTCACGCGTTACTCTTTACTTGTAATTCATTTGTAGAAGCTTTTTTGAAGACCGCTTCTAAGCTCTATCTTTTTATTCTTATTGTTAGCAAGATTTAATTGTAGATTTCCCCCTCTCAATCAATATGAAGGTTTTGGTTAAAATTCTTCCCCATTGGGGACTTTACTAGGAATGCATCCTCTACTTGTTTTCGGTTTAGCACATAACAATCCTAATCTGCTTGCAATTTAAGAAGATAAACTTTACATTTTTTTTTTAATTGGCTTGAAATCTTATTTCTGCCAAAGTTCAGCATTGAACACGGATCACAGTGTACCTTCTTATTAGATTTTCCAAAACTCTGCTCAAGTTTCTCACAGGATTTGGGCCAAATCTTCCGTGCCTCGACACATAGGAGTAAAGGCTAAATAAAAGTCCTATATAAGTTCTTGGTCGTGTCAAACAGTTCGTGGTAACGAACTGTATAGTAAGAGCAACACGGCTTAATAGTAACCAAAACTCTAATAAATGGAATTTTGATACCGATAGATACACCAAAAGAATCTAATTTTTATGCTATTTTTAAATATATAAGTTTTGTCAAGTTTAATCTTATTTCTCAAAATTTACGAGCCTGACAAAATTTGTCGTATTTTCGAAAATAAGGGGAAACAACCCCCTAAAAAGTCATAGAATCAAAATGAAAATCACATCATCAGATTCAGCATATCAGAGAACTTTACTGTAGAGGTTTCAAGATCCTATCTGCAAAAATGTGTAATTTTGTATTTTTTCCCAGAAGAAAGATCAAGGATGCGTGTTTATTTGTTAGTTTGTCTTTCTTTTTCCCATGGGTGATCGTATCGACCCAGTGGTCCTATAATGTCGCGAGAGGGTTCATTTGAACGGAAATTAAAAGTTCTAGTGCCTTTTTAATTAAAAAACAAAATTTAATTAAATGAAAAACTGTTTTAAGTAAAAACTGTATTTTTATTGCCAATCTTTATGAATGTCAGCTATCCCAACCACTTGTATGCTTACCATTGTACCATCGGAGACTTATGAAAATAAGTTATATATAAGACAAGATAAAAAAAAGTAATTAATTAAAAACCTTGCCCTGAGGGCTGTAGAGGAGTGTCCTCCTCAAAAATATATTTTCTACCTGGAAATCAACTACACTGAACAAAATAGGTATCCCAAAATTTTGATTGAATGTTTTGTAGGAAATGGTGGCCGTTGAAGGGGGGTTAGTTGCCTTCCAATCGCTTCCGACCAATAAAAAGGGTACAAGCCACTTCATTTTCTAATTGAATGACCCCCTCCTGAATTTTCTACGACAACTCCTTCGATACGAGGCGTCCTAGTCTAAAACCAAAAAATTTCTATTTGAAAATCAACTACGCTGAACAAAATGGCTCCTCCAAAATTTTGATTGGAGGTGTTTCAGGAAATGGTGGGCGTAGAATATAAGATTCAAATACAAAATAATATAAATCAACAAAAATCCAATTCTTTTGCTGCATCTATTTGTATCAAAATACTGTTTCTTTAGAGTCTCGGATCGTATTGAGACGAGTTACTCTTGCTGTACAGTTCGTTACCACAAACTGTTTTAACCGACGAAACTTATATAATCTTCAGCTTTCACGAGCAAATTCTAGCTTGTATGTAATGACGTTAGTTGCAACTGGTGTTTTTTTAATTTTACGATATTACAAACAAGAAAAAGCCTGAGGTTTTTTTCTTTTTTAAAGACTAAGAGACGAACCTCAAACAATCAAATAGCTAACTAAGTCCAATGTATGCAATGGTTTGTTATTAAAATGATTTTCTTTAATGTTTTTTATTGTTTTTGAGTAAAAAAGGAACTATAACTTTTAATTTCTGTTTGAATTAGCCCTGTTGTGAAATTCTAGGACCTCTGGGTAGATACGATAACCCCTAGTAAAAATGAAAAAGAAAAACAAATAAACACGCATCCGTGATCTCTCATCTTGCAAAAGTACCAAATTCCAGATTTTTGCAGATAGGAGTTTCAAACATTTACAATAAAGCTTCTGATACACTAAATCTGATGGTGTGATTTTTATTAAGATTCTATGACTTTTAATTGGTGTTTTTTCCTTTTTTCGAAAACAGGGAAAGTTCAAGGCACGTTACTTTTGACAAATTAAGACTAAACCTGTTGAAATTTATATATTTAAAATCAGCCTAAAAATTCAATTTTTTTATGTATCTATTGATATTAGAATTTTGTTTTAAGAATTGCGGCTACTATTGAGGCGAGTCGCTCTTTCTGTACAGTTCCTTACCATGAACTGTTAGACAGATAGGAATTTTGTAAGTTAAATTGTTATCATGTGCTTAGAGATTGCTGAAACCTGGAAAAAAATAAACCTACTATGGGTTTATCCAGCTACCTGATTCTTTGAGGTTCGTCTTTTACTATTCCAAATAAAAAAAGCCACAGACTTTTTCCTGTTTGAAATCAATGTTGCACCGGTCCAATAAATGCAATTGTTTGTTCTTCAAATGTTATTTTCTTTAATATAATTAAATATTACTTTGCAAGCCTATACTATCAGTTCAGTTGCATATGCAAGTTAGTTTGAGCAAGAACTCGTTTTCTATTCTAAACCATTTATTAGTTTAGAATTTCTATTTATATTCTAAACCATTTCTATTCTAAATCTGATTACAAACACGAAAAATCTTACGGGTTTTCTTCCTTGATATAATCAGAAATGAACCTCAGACAGTCACTAGCTAACTAGTCCCAATGTGTACAATGGTTTGTTAATCGAATGATGGTATTTTAATGTAATCGTTATTATAAATAAACAATATTTCTATTAATCACTACTACATTAGCTCCTGTTGAATGACCGCGATCCCTCGTGAGTTTTTTTTAAAGCCAATAGAGCTTTTAATTTCCGTTTGAATAAGCCTTTTTGTGATCACGCATCTGTGATCGTTCTTTTGGCAAAAATATTAAATTCCAAATTTTTGCCGACAGGAGCATAAGTTCTCTAAAGTAAGGTTTTCTAGTACTCCGAAACTGATGGTATAATTTTCATTTAGATTCTTTGACTTTAAGTGTCAAAAGAATTTTTTTTCAGGCTCAAAAGTTTTGACAGCTATGATTTATCTTGATGAAATTTATATATTTCAGATAAGCTTTAAAATCCAATACATTTTTGTATCTATTGCTATTAAAATTCTGTTTTTTAGAGTTTCGATTACTATTCAGATGAGTCACTCTTACTATAATGTTCGTTGCCACGAACTATTTGATACCAGCGAAACTTACATAATCCCCCTTCATAATTAAGCATACCAATCTGTTATATATCTAGCTGAGGAGGAACAAAACAGACAGAAACCAAAAGATGTCCTATACGCAGAATACCGTAGTTGTAACAACTATTCTCGATTTTCAAGCCAATGTGTTTTCCTTTTTGTTCCAGCCAAAGGACGGAAGATTTCCTGCATAGGGGTCTCGAACAAGGTGGTTCTAATATTTACTTCTTTTTTTTGATCTGACTCATTTTTAAGAGTAATAAGTTATTTTAATTTTTGCTATTGGGCGTGATCGTCATTTAATAGGGTGCTGGCTACCGCCACAACCCTGATAGCTAGCTACCGCTGCAACTCGGATTACTAACAGGCGAAAACCTCTGGCTTTTTCTCATTTGGAATAGCAAAAGAAAGACTTCAAAGAATCAGGCAGTTGACTAAATGCAAAATGTGCCATGGTACATTCTTTACCAGGTTTCACCCATCTTTATAAACCTTCATACTGGTTTAACTTGCATGAATTCAATCTATCAAACAGTTTATGGTAACGAACTGTATAGCAAGAGTGACTCGTCTCAAGAGCAACCATAACTACAAGAAACAATTCCGTTTTTTAAAGTTTCAGTTAATATTGAGAAGAGTCGCTTTTACTACACAGTTAGTTACCAAGAACTGTTTGATGAATTATTAAAATAAATGCGAAATTAAAATTCGATTTAAAATCAAGAATCAAGTAGAAAGAACCGAGCAAAAACAGAACTAATTTTAAAATGCTCAGGAATTTGTCTGGTCTTAATTAAAAATTAAAATTATGGCTCAGACATCAGAAATATTTTTGCAGTTTATATAATATTTTTTGCAATCCTAAACCGAAAACTAAAATAAATGAAAATATCTTTTCAAAAAAACAACATTTGAAAGATAAAGATGGCTGTAAACGATTGTTTGCCTGTTATTACAAGCAAATTTATGGTCCTATGTCAATTTTAAATTCTTCTTAAGACCATAGGTGGGTGTGCCTTGTTTGCCTCTTTTTGAATTCTTGATCAGCATGCCTAAGACTCAGCATGCTCTAAGACTCTCACATTATTCTAAGCCCACAGGGTCGATACAATCACCCCTGAGGAAAAAACAAACAAATAAACACACATTCGCGATCTTTCTTTTGAAAAAAAATACCAAATTCCACATTTTTACAGATAGGAGCTTGAAAACTCATTAGTAAGGTTCTCTAATACACCGAATCTGAAAGTGTAATTATTGTTAAGACTCTATAAATTTTAGGGGTTGTTTTCCCCCTTTTTCCAAAATAAGGAAAATTTTCTCAGGCTCCTAAATTTTGATGGGTTGAATTAAACTAGATGAATGTTATATATTTGTAATTAGCGTAAAATTATAATTCTTTTGATGTAACTATTGATATTAAAATTCCGCTTTTTAAAGTTTCAGTTGATATTGAGACGAGTCACTTTTACTATACAGTTTGTTACCACACACTGTTTGATGAATTTTTAAAATAAATTTGAAGTTAAAATTCAATTTAAAATCAAGAATGTAATTGAAAGAACCGAGAGAAAAACAAAACTAATTTTAAAATGTTCAGGAACTTGTCTGATCTTAATTAAAAAATTAATATTATGGCTCAGACATCAGAAATATTATTGCAGTTTACATAACAACTTTTGCAGTCCTGAATTAAAAACTAAAATAAATTAAATATCTTTTTGAAAAATCAACGCGTATAAATATTGCATAATAGAACTAAAAAATTGCAGTTAGAACTTAGCAAAATATAAACTAATTTTATAATTTTCAGATATTCTCTAGTTTTATTAAAATAATTTCAATTATTGCTCAGACACCATAAATACTTTTTTAGTCTACATAATAACTTCAGAGATCCTGAACTGAAAACTAAAATAAAAAATATTATCTTGTCCAAAGATAAAAGGGCGTGTTTGAATTTTGCATTCTTTTATTGCGTCTTATGTAACGTAATAAGTGAAACTAATTTTAAAAGTTTCAAGTATTTTTCTATTTAAATAAAAACTTTAAATTATTGCACTGACACCATAAATATTTCGCATACTATATAACAATTTTTTAGATCCTGAACTGAGAACTAAACTAAATTAAAATCTTCTAGTTGAAAGATATAGGTGTATAAATTTTGCATTCACTTGTTGCGTCTGATATGATGTAATAAATGAAACTAATTTAAAAATTTTCAGCTTTTTTTCTAGTTATAATGAGAAAACATAAAGTATTGTTCAGACACCATAAATATGAGCTAAGAAATAAAATAAATAAAATTCTACGAAAATAAAGCACAATGTTATAGAAATAAGCACTTTAGGAGTTGAGCCAAAAAAGATTGGCTCCAGGAGGCAAGTATTACATTTCAATTAAAGAGCAACCAAAAAGCTAAAAATGTAGTTTTTCGTAAGAAAAATGATTTTGTTTTTCAAATTATTTTTGTTAAATATGGAAGGTTTTTAAATACATTAGTTTCCTTTAAAAACAGCCATTATGCAGCACTTTATAATTTTTTAGTACCCAACTAGCCGAGGGAAAAAAATGTAAACAAACCTGCTTAATATTCAGAGTATTGTAGTTGCAGCAACTTTTCTTAATTTTCAAGCCAGTATATTTGGTTTGTTTTTCAAACCAAAGAATGGTAAGTTTCCTATAAATGCATTATAAATACATTAATAAGTACACTAAAATAAAAACCATTACATACTTGGGCTTAGTTAGCCACTTGTTTTTTGGGATTTGTAGTTTACTCTTTCAAAGAAGAGAAAGCCTTAGGCTTTTTCCTGTTTGTAATCATGTAGAATAAAACAAACACCAGTTCCAACTGACGTCATTACATAAAAGCTAGATTTAGCTCATGAAAACTGGGGATTATATAAGTTTCTTCGGTTCAAACAGTTCGTGGTAACGAACTGTACAGCAACACTAACTCGTCTGAATGCGAACATAAACTCTAAAAAAAACAGTATTTTGATACAAATAGATCCACTAGGTAATACACAGGTCCAATACATGTAGATGCATCAAAAGAATCGGATTTATATGCTGATTTCAAATATTTAAGTTTCGTCAGGTTAAATTCTACCAATAAGAGTAACGAGCCTGAAAAACTTGCCTTATTTTTGAAAAAAGGAGAAAACACATTTCTCCATTTTCCTGTTTGGATTCTAGCTTACGGTGGTATTTATAGTAGTCCAACGAAAAACAACAATTTAAAATTTTCAGGTTTTTTTCTAGTTGAATTATCAAAATTATCAAACTAGTATGAATTAACTCGTATATGCGAGTTAGTTTGAGAAAGAGTTTGTTTTCTATTCTAAACCATTAATAATAACCTGATTACAAAAGGAAATAGCCTACGGCTTTTTTCTTTGAAAAAGTAAGAAATGAACCTCACACAATCAAGTAGCTAACTAATCTTAATGTATACAATGGTTGGGTAATTGAATGATGGTCTTTCAATGTAATCTTGATTTTAAATAAACAATAGTTCTATTAATCTGTACAACAGTAGCTCCTGTTAACTGACCTCAATCCCTTATGAAAAATTTGATTAAAGAAGCCATAAGAACTTTTAATTTGCGTTTGAATAAGCACTTTGGTGACATCCTAGAACCCCTGAGTCGATACGATCACCCTTGGGGAAAAGAAAAAACAAACAAATAAGCACGCATCCATGATTGTTCTTCTGGCAAAACATATCGAATTCCACATTTTTGCTGATAGAAGTATGAAACCTCTATAGTAAATTTCTCTTGTACGCTGAATCTGATGGTATAATTTTCATTAAGATTCTTTGACTTTAAGAGGGTGTCTGCCAGTTTTTTCGAAAGTAGGGATAATTTTTTTCAGGCTCAAAACTATCGATCGATCGAGTCAACTTGATGAAATTTATATATTTAAAATAAGAATAAAAATCCCATTTCAAAGATAGAATAACTATTTTTCAGACTAGAAATCTCTTGTTTCTCTTTTAACTGTTTCTTGGCTATCACACTTGTGGATAATGGCAGTATATTTGTCTTAACAAGAAGCTAATAAAAATAAAACAAATTTAAAATTGTCAGAAGAGCAGTCGACTCCATTTAAAATCTTCCTTCTCCCTCAGAATTTGGATGGAAACTTGTAAATGATGAGTGGCATCTTGTCGTGACGACTCCACCCGAGTAGTAGTTTAGCTTCGGATGAAGCATAATTTTAAAAAAAAGATCAAAAATATATAAATTCATAGTAAAACCCAAAGAGCAAAATAAAAATCAATCCACCAGTAACAGCAATATTATAAATAGCAAGCACATAAATTTTGAAAAAGACAACAAACAATTTTGGATAGATAATCAGATTGAAGAAATGAAGAAAAGTTCCTTCCTACCACAATAAGCCAACAGCTATACTGACTAAAAGACTTCATTTGTTTCTTAATTCTTCCATTCTATCGGAAATTTGTTTTAATTTCCATGATATATCCTTTCTCAAGTATTTATTATGTCCTACGACTCTCTGCAGTTTCCAACTATTTATTATTCCATATCGTGGATGAAGCATCTGTTTTACCATTTCGAAACATGGTGATTCACCAAAATAGCCACCATTCGCTTCTATAAGATCTTTAAGCATGACCAGACATTTGTATATAGTAAAGGGGCCATTGCTTTTTAACCTTTCTTCAATGGCCTTTAACAGTATTATTGTCTTTTCTCTTGAATTGCATACCTCCTCTGTTATTTGCGCCATCTCACTTTTTTCTATAAAACACGAGCAATTGTCTCTTGTGTTTTTTTTTACTAGAAAAAACAATTTTGCTTGTTCACGAGATGTGTCGACTCTTGCCTTTGCTTTGTGGACAAACTTTTCGATTTTTTCCCAAACATGTTTGATCATATCTTTTAATCTATAAAATTTTACCCCTAATGTTACGCGTCAAGTAACAAGAAGCTAACAAAAAATAAACAATTTTTAAAATTATCAGGTTTTTTTTTAGTTACAATTAAGGAAATAAATTTATTGCTCAGACAATAGAAATACTTTTGCAGTTTACATAATAATCTTAAAGATTCTGAACTTGAAACTAAATAAAAAATCAAAAGGTAGAAGCTTAGTAGAAATCGATGTTTGAAATCAGGCTTGCTGTAAATAATGAAATAATTTTAATAGACTGCACTAAGAAAAGACATTAAATTGAGTAAAGAGCAAAAACTCAGCAATTGCAAAATATTTGTATATATTTTAACAAGTAATTACAAGCAGTAGATATGGCTGAAATTTTCAAATAAAGCATCAGGAAAGCTCAAAATTTCTCCGTCAAAAGTTATAATTGTCTCCTGGGGTTGACTTAACTGCTAAGGTGTTCATCTCAATAACGTTGTGCTATATTTGGGTAAAAAAATAATAATTAAATTTTATTTAGTTTTATTTCAGTAAATTTCATTTACTTTTTATTTATTTTGCAAACATGTTTGCAAAAAAAAAATCAAAAAGTTTGTCCACAAAGGTAGACAAGTTTGGACACATCTCATGAACAAACAAAATTGGTAATACTAGTAAAAAAAACACAAATAACTATGGCTTGCCTTTTATAAAAAGGGAGATACACCAAATAGCATAGGAGATACGCAATTCAAGGGGAAAATATAATACTTTTAAAGACTATTGAAGAAGGGTTAAGAAGCAATAGCCCCATCAATCTAGCCAAATTTCTGGCCATCTTTAACGATCTCATAGAAGCAAATGGTGGCCATTTTGGCGAATGACCATGTTTCAAAATGGTAAAACAAATACTTCATTCACAATATGGAATAATAAATAAATGGAAACTACACAGAGTCTTGGCAAAAGAAAAATCCAGCCATCTTCCAAAATGAGTTAAAAAGGACTTTAAAACAAATTTCAAATAGAATCGAAGAATTAAGAAACAAATAAAGTATTTTAGTCAGTATAGCTGTTGGCTTATTGTGGTAGGAAAGAACTATTATTCATTTCTTCAGCCTAATCATCTATCTAAAATTGTTTTGTTGTCTTGTTCAAAATTTATGTGTTTTCTATTTGTAATATTGCTGTTACTGGTTGATTGATTTTTATTTTGCTATTTACGACCTTCCATCCAAATTCAGAGGCAGATGGAGGATTTTAAATAGGGTCGGCTACTCTTCCCCATATTCTGCCAGCTTGAAAGTGTGCACGTCTGGTGTGCTGAAGAAGGGCGTCAGATATTGGAAGGATGCAGTCACTCTTTCGTCCCTTGGCAAAAAGCATTTTGCTCACTTCGTCAACAGCCTGGACCTGGCTTGCCGGCTCATAGCAATAAACTATGAATCTCTCCAGTAGCTCTTGTGTTCGTGGTGTCGACACTGAGGACAAATCCAAGAACTTGTCTGTGGCATTGGGACTTGCTGTTCAAAACCACTTCTTTCTCTTTCTCCTTTCTTTGAGCTCTTTTCGACGTGCCGGTCCTATATAACGTCGATGCGATTGACCGTCTGTAGTTGGCGGTAGAAAAACTGTGTCCCGGTAATCTTTGAATAATTTTCTTGAGCCGGGTGCAAGTATATAAACTGATTCATCGAATACTTTTGCACTGACTCGAGGTATAGCAGTCGGTAGGTCCAGCAATGGTTCTAAACAAGTTGTACGGTCAGGCTCAGTAGTTTAGCTAAGGGATCCAATGTCGGACAGTGCGGGGGGATTGGGCTGGCTCCCGTCCTTAAAACACTCTTCCATGTTACCATTACGAGACTGGAAGGCAATGTACAATCTACCAAAGACAAAACAACTATTTTTCAGACTAGAAATATCTTGTTTTGCCTTTGACGGTTTCTTGTCGTTTTCTGATTCAGCAAAGGGATTTCTCTTTCGTTCAATGACTTGAAGAGAGTCCTGAACATGGCAAATGAATTGCATCTGTAATTTTTGTGTGTCCTCATGATGCTTCAAATTTTCTTCAGAAGAAGGGTTTGTGAACCTTTCATTATAGTCCTCAACAGCCCTTTGAACATCAGGACCTGATATGATCCATCGAAGCATGGCATCTTGGCTTTCGGTGAGTGCAATCAAACCAGCTGTTCCTTTCATTTTCACGTTGATCTGTCCATGCACTTAATCCATTGCAATGGAAGAAAAAGTATAATTTGTCTTTCGAACTGTGAAATTTCTTTTCATGATATTGAAATTTCATTTCAATATCAAGCACAGTTCACCAGTAACTAAACTGAGCACTAAGTTTTTTTTCTTGATTCACACCATTCATCCAAAGATAGCACCACATTGTAGCTCTCTCTTAATTCTCAGTAGCATACTCATTATAGGCCTGACATGTAAGGATATGAATGACTGAAGCAGTTACTTGGTAAGTGTAACAGCACCTGCTTACTTTTGACCCTTTAAAAATGACATCTGCCCTTCCTGTTGACGTGACAAAAGCTTGGCAGAGAAGCTCTTCCTATTCAGATCCTTTCATCCAGTCTCCTAGCTCAATTCTCAATGCTAAAGTTATAAACTGCAAAAATATTTCTGGGACTTTAGCAATATTTTCTATTTTTTAATTTAAACTGGAAAAATACATGAAAATTTTTGAATTAGTTTTATTTTTTTTTAGGTTTTTATAACACAGAACGAAATCTTGCCTAGACTTAATTTTATAGGCCACTTAACTATAGTATAGGTTTGTAAAGTTTACATAAAGGACCAATATAGTTCATCGTAAATAGTGTTTGTCAATGTGGTTTGATTTTACACAATTATCTATTATTTTATAAAATGCAGCAATGTTTGGGAGGTTTTAAAAAAAATTTATTTGTTAACAGAAAATGAAATAATTCCTGAAAATTTGAAATAAAATCATAGGCAGCGCAATCGTGCTGCCTAAGTAAAGAATGATGTTGGCACGAAGAGATTTTGAGCTTTCCTGATGCTTTATTTGAAAATTTCAGCCATATCTACTGCTTGTAATTAATTGTTAAAATATATATAAATATTTTTGCAATTACTGATTTTTTGCTCTTTACTCAATTTAATGTCTTTTCATAGTGCAGTCTATTAAAATTTTTTCTTTATTTACAGCAAGCCTGACTTCAAACATCGATTTCTACTAAGCTTCTGTCTTTTGGTTTTTTATTTAGTTTTCAGTTCAGAGTCTTTAAGATTACTATGTAAACTGCAAAACCATTTCTATTGTCCGAGCAATAAATTTATTTCCTTAATTGTAACTTAAAAAGAACCTGATTATTTTAAAATTTGTTTTGTTTTTGTTAGCTTCTTGTTACTTAACGCGTAACATTTAGGGTAAAATTTTATAGATTAAAAAATATGATCAATCATGTTTGGAAAAAAATCAGAAAGTTTGTCTACAAAGCAAAGAAAAGTATGGACACACCTCATGAACGAAACAAATTGATTTTTCTAGTGAAAAAAAAACACAAGAGACAATAACGATTCTTTTCTAGAAAGTGAGATGGCGCAAATATCAGAGGAGATACGCAATTCAAGAGAAAAGACAATAATACTGTTAAAGACTATTGAAGGAAGGTTAAAAAGCAATAGCCCCTACACTATACACAAATCTGTGGTCATGCTTAACGATCTTATAGAAGCAAATGGTGGCTATTTTGGTGAATCACCATGTTTCGAAATGGTGCAACAGATGCTTCATCCACGACGAGGAATAATACATATTTATAAACTAGATAGAGTCTATGGATACAGAAGATACTTGATAGACGAGTTAGATTGGAATTTAAAACAAATTTCAGATAGAATGGAAGAATTAAGAAACAAGCATTGATGCATCTATTGGTATCAAAATTTCGTTCTTTAGATTTTCGGTTACTATTGACACAAGTAGCTATTATTACTATAGAGTTCATTACCATGAACTGTTTGATTGCTTCAAAATTCAAATATCTTTGAAAAAACTGCTGGATGAAAACACATCAAAAATGCAATTATTTTGACAAAATTGATTCTACTTTAAAAAGTATTTTATTTTTAATTACAAAAGTGACTAAATGTAGCAATTTCCTTTAAAATGAGCTGGGGTAAGACACCCAGTAGTCGGACACTTTAATCACTTTGAAAACTTTTTGACATTTAAACTACTCTAATTACTGTGTTATACCACCTAGAAACTTAATTTTTGTATCAAAAAATTTCTGAAGAATTTCTGAACAAGTAGCCTAGGTTACTAATTCAAATAGTTTCACTTGTACAGCACCTCCTATTTTTGAATTTACTAACAAGTGACAATTCTGCCTAAACTCGGACATACAAACAGCTCATTGTAAATTAGTGATTAAAATAGTATAAAAGATTCTGCCCGAGAATAGGCAGGTGGCTGACTACTGGGTGTCTTACCCTATGATTTTCCAGTGCTCAGCTAGCTTAGGAGGAAGACAAAGCTGAAAAAAAAGCGGAAATCGATGTTTGAAATCAGGCTTGCTGTAAATAATGAAATAATTTTAATAGACTACACTATGAAAAGACTTTAAATTGAGTAGGGAGCAAAAAATCAGTAATTGCAAAAATATTTGTATATATTTTAACAAGTAATTACAAGCAGTAGATATGGCTGAAATTTTCAAATAAAGTATCAGGAAAGCTCAAAATCTTTCCGTGCCAACATCATTTTTTATTTAGGCAGTGCGATTGCACTGCCAATGATTTTATTTAAAATTATCAGGAATTATTCTATTTTCAGTTAACAAATAAATTTTTTGTTAAAACC
The DNA here is from genome assembly GCF_049724085.1 of Artemia sp. Qi Xiang Cuo. Taxonomy (NCBI): domain Eukaryota; kingdom Metazoa; phylum Arthropoda; class Branchiopoda; order Anostraca; family Artemiidae; genus Artemia; species Artemia sp. Qi Xiang Cuo. Next base: position 17,087,926 of record NC_142800.1, read on the forward strand.
TCCCAAACAATACTACATTTTATAAAATAATGGATAATTGTGTAAAATCAAACCGTATTGACAAACACCATTTATGATGAACGATATTGGTCCTTTATGTAAACTTTAGAAACCTATACTATAGTTTAGTGGCCTATAAAATTTAGTATAGGCAGGATGTCGTTCTGTATTATAAAGACCTAATGGACTCATCGAAAGCCAAGATGCCATGCTTCAATGGATCATATCACGTCTTGATGTTCAAAGGGCCGTTGAGGAGTATGATGAAAAGTTCACAAACCCTTCTTCTGAAGAAAACTTGAAGCATCATGAGGACACACAGAAATTACAGATGTAATTCATGTCCCATGTTCAGGACTTTCTTCAAGTCATTGAAGGAAAGAGAAATCCCTTTGCTGAATCAGAAAACGACGTTCTTACCCTTGAAACGAGGAAAGTCTTGCACAGTAACTTAGCACACAGCGATAAGAACGCATACAAAGATAGACTCGACCAATATAAGAAGTTTACCGAAGAGTGATCGACAACATGCTCCACGCCAGTCACAGAAGTTATTAAGAAAAATAAACTACCACTATCCACAAGTGTGATAGCCAAGAAAACGTCATAGGTGAAACAAGACATTTCTAGTCTGAAACATAGTTGTTCTATCTTTGGTAGATTGTACATTGCCTGCTAGTCTCGTGACGGTAACATGGACGAGTGTTATAAGTATGAGAGCTAGCCCAATTCCCCTGCACTGTCCGACATTGGATCCCTTAGGTAAACTGCAGAACTTGACCTTACAACTTATTTAGAAGCATTGCTGGACCTACCAACTGCAATACCTTGAGTCGGTGCAAAAATATTCGATGAATCGGTTCATATACTTGCACCCGGCTCAAGAAAATTATTCAAAGATTACCGAGATACAGTTTTTCTACTGTAAATTCATAGCCAACTACATAGGGTCAATCGCATCGACGTTATATGGGACCGGCATATCAAAAAAAGCTCAAAGAAAGGAGAAAGATAAAGAAGTGGTTTTGGACAGCAAGTCCCAATGCAACAGACAAGTTCTTAGATTTGTCCTCTGTGTCGACACTACGAACACAAGAGCTACTGGAGGGATTCATAGTTTATTGCTATGAGCTGATAAGCCTGGTCCAGGCTGTTGACGAAGCGAGAAAAGTGCTTTTTGCCAAGGGACGAAAGATTGACTGCATCCCTCCAATAACTGACGCCCTTCTTCAGCACACCAGACGTGCAAACTTTCAAGCGGGTAGAATATGGGGAAGAGCAGCCGAACCTATTTAAAATCCTCTTTTTCCCTCTGAATTTGGATGGAAGGTCGTAAATAATGAGCAGAATTCTGTTTGGGCGATGCTACCCAAGTAGCAGTTTTGCTTTGGATGAAGTATAATTTAAAACAGAACGACAAAAAATATATTAAAACATAGTAAAACCTAAAGAGCAAAATAAAAAACAATCAACCAGTAACATCAATATTACAAATAGAAAGCACATAAATTTTGAACAAGACAATAAAACAATTTTGGATAGATGATCAGGCTGAAGAAATGAATAATAGTTCTTTCCTACCAAAATAAGCCAACAACTATACTGACTAAAATACTTTATTTGTTTTTTAATTCTTCGATTCTATTTGAATTTTGTTTTAAAATTCCTTTTTAACTTCTTTTGGAAGATGGCTGGATTTTTCTTTTGCCAAGACTCTATGTAGTTTCCATTTATTTATTATTCCATATTGTGAATGAAGTATTTGTTTTACCATTTTGAAACATGGTGATTCACCAAAATGGCCACCATTTGCTTCTATAAGATCGTTAAAGATGGCCACACATTTGGCTCTAGTGATGGGGCTATTGATTCTTAACCCTTCTTCAATGGTCTTTAAAAGTATTATTTTTTCCCCTTAAATTGCGTATCTCCTATGCTATTTGGTGTATCTCACTTTTTATAAAAGGCAAGCCATTGTTATTTGCATTTTTTACTAGCATTACCAATTTTGTTTGTTCATGTGATGTGTCCACAACTGCTTTACCTTTGTGGAAAAACTTTTAGACTTTTTTTTCAAACATATTTGCAAAAAAAATGAAAACTAAATGAAATTTATTGAAATAAAAACTAAATAAAATATATTTATAATTTTTTTTACTGAAATATAGCACAACGCTATTGAGATGAAAACTTTAGGAGTTAAGTCAAGAAAAGATTGGCCCCAAGTGACAATTATAGCTTTTGACAGAGAGATTTTGAGCTTTCCTGATGCTTTATTTGATAATATCAGCGATATCTACTGCTTGTAATTACTTGTTGAAATATGTACAAATATTTTTGCAATCACTTTCGGTGACACCTTTAATTCTTTAATGTCAGGGGGCATAATTACAGACCCCCTGGCTATTACACATTCCTACAATAACAAGATTTGAGCCCATCTTGAACAAAAGATGCGGGTGTGGGGAGGGAGGGACAGTTGAAAAGCATCAATAGTGCTAAAAAAAATTATTTAAATGAAAATGTGAGCCAACTATATTTTATATTTTTACATACAAAGATGCTACCGATTCGCCCGCAATTGGAAAATTATGAAGAAGTAATTTTAGGTTGGGTTAATAGTATAGTAACCAAATTGGATAATTATAATGATGGACTAGCTGGTCGGTTGTTTTTTTATTGAAAATTTAAAAGTTAAAATTTGTTGATTCAAGAAAAATTTTATTTTAAGTGGTGGGCATTGAGAGAGGGCTATAGTTTTAAAATATCATTCAGATTTAGAAGTTTGTCAAGAAATACAATGAATCTGTTTCGATACTTGGCTACAGTGTTGCAAGCATTAATTTTTGATCGTGGCATTCTGACCCATATTGAAGAATGCTTCTAAGAACGATCTGGATAAATTTGCAACTAACGGGGATTGGTCAAAGTTTCCTAAAGTTGATTTCAAGTGTTTAAATGATCAATTTTCTTTAAAAACAAAAAAGATAAATATTTTCGAGCGGGCTTATGAACATTTAAAGATTTGTGACACGGTGTTACAGTGTGAAATGGAGTTTGAAGCGCGTGAGCACACTAATAAAAAGGGTGTAATATTTGCAGTGAAAGCTTCGTCCATTGAATCAGTCAAGCATTAGGTCTGGCTTCTATACACCCTTCCTTCAGAGCCTGATTCAATTGGACATTTTGATCCAATTACGGATATTAGTAGGGTTTTATTTGAGAATAAAAAGGGGCACGGGGGTTTATGCTACTATTTTCCAACAAGCCTGTCCAGATTTCGGACTACTTTAAAGCTAAAGCATCACAAGAAACACTGTAAACATCATTGATATAAAGCCATGGAAATAGTTAGCGGTGATAGAGGGATCTTGCGTTTCAAGAATTTCCAAGACTTGCTGCTGCAGAGCAACAAGATCTATTTGGACTGCAATGCCAAACTCACAGATGTGTACAATGCTCTCACTGTAAAAGTCTAAAACCAACTGCGTCGTTGGCGCTTTACTGAAAACCAATTTTATGACAAACATTTTCTTTTGTGCTTAAAATTGAAAATAAGCATTAAAATTATAGTAACATTTTTAACTAATGAGCTTTCAGCAATTAATAGCATTATGCATCAAACATTTAATGTAATTTATTTGCTCTTTTGAAAGTTGTTGAATGCGGATTTAGTTTCCCTAAAAACAAGTGTTTGGATTCTGCCTCTTTTCTTAACTGTAAACAAAAACCAAAAGCCTAATGCTTCATTGGTGCTTAACCGAAAACGGATTGTATTACAAATATTTTCTTTTCCAGTTCTTACAGCATTGAAAAAAATACGATTACACTAAAATAAACTCTTGAACTGATGGATCTTCAACAATTAATATAATAACATATCAAATATACAATTTGATGTTGTTAATGCTTACCAAGACTGTTTAATCACATATAGTTTTCAGTAAAGTGCCAATGACGCAGTAGGCCTTAGACTTTTACAGTTAGAGAAGGAGGTCATACTCAAACACTTGTTTTTGGTAATTTCTGTTCGATTCAAGCTTGATTTGCATATTCAATTTAAGTTTCACTTGTTTTAAAATTTATTTAATAATTTACATTCATATCTATTGTATGTCTTTTTGCATTGATTTTTTGTTTAGTTTCTGTTCGTTTTACGTTTAATTTATGCTTCAGTAAGAAAATATTTTTTTAGTTTTAAGCTTGATATTAATATTCAATCTAAGTATTACTCACTTTAAGATCTATTTATTCAAATATATTATTACTTGTTGTTTATTTTTGCTATGATTGCTTATTTAATTTGTGTTCGTTTTGGGTTTCATTTATTCTTTAATAGTAATTTCTGGTCCTTTTGAGTTTGAATATTAAAAGGTATTTGTATCTGCTAACCTTAAGTTTAAAATGGCCTTTACTTTTCTTTGAAAAAGTTATTTTTTGGAGTTTTTTTTTATTTTTGTTTGTTTTTGATTGCAAAAAATTTAAAGTTTTTTAAAATTCCTTATTTCTAAATCAAACTTAAAAAAATCAAATATTCATTAAAGTATCAAAACTAATATCAAAGTAACAATATCAAAGAGAAAAAATGGGTTTGTATCAACCTTGGAGTTTTTTTTATCTGATATTTGAGCTATTTTTAATAAAATTGCTTTCTCAATATCTTTTTTGGATGATTTTGAGAAAAAAGTCATGGGGACTAGATTAAGCGTCGGTTTCTTTTGACTCTTTAGAAATGAACTAGAACTTTGTATTTTCAATCGAATAAGCCCTCTCTGAGGTTTATACGAGTATCCCTTCTATAACAAAACTATATATCCTTAGAGTATAACTTAAAACGCCTAACCCCGGGCCCTTGGGGGTTGTATCAACCAAAGAGTTTTAATTTCTGGTGGTTGAACTATTTTAAAAAAAATTATCACCTGAAATTTTATAAGATGGATTTATCAATCCGATACACCCAAAGCCGTGGAGGGTGGGAGGGCCTGTTTGCCCTCTGATCTTTTTTCACTCTGAGAAAATTAACTAAAATTTTTAATTTCCATTGAAATGAACCATCTCTGAAGTTTATACGAGCATACCTTCGATAAGAACCATATATGGCCCCATAGCATAACTTAAAATGCCTGCCCCCAGGTCCTTTAGGGTTGTGTTGACACCGGAACTTTTGTTAAAGGATCTTTTAACTAATTTTAATAAAATAATTATCTTAAAATTTTTATTGGATGTATTTGGGAAAAAGAGGTTTGAGGGGGTTAAGCTAGTTACCCTCCGATATCTTTTGACGCTTAAAAAGTTAACTAGAACTTACACTTTCCAACCAAATAAATCCTCTCTGAATTTTATTCGACGATTCATCTCATAAGAACCATATATGCCTCCAGGGTATAACTTATAACTCTTGCCACAGAAGACTTTGGGGGGGAATGATCTGCTCAAACATATAATTTCCAGAACTTTCAGCTATGTTGAACAAAATGGCCATATCGAAATTTTGATTTGCTGTATTCGGGGAAATAGTGGGTTTGGAAGGAGTGTTAGTTGCCTTAGAATCACTTTCTATTAACTATTAAAAATAGAACTAGCCATTTAAATTTCCAATTCAATGAGCCCTTTATGAAGTTTCTACGATAACGTAGTCCATACAAAACCTTTTACGCCCCCAGGGCGTAACATACAACCCTTGCACTGAGGGCTGTGAAACAGTTGTCATCCTCAAAGACCTAATTTCAAGAACTTAAAACTACGTTTAATAAAATAGCTGTCTTGATTGGATGTGATTGGGGAAAAAGTGAACGTGAGAGGGGGATTAGTTGTCCTCAAATAACTTTTGACTAGTAAAAAGGGCATTAGCCCCTCGAATTTCCCATCAAATGAGCCTTTTTGAAGTTTCTACGAACACCTTTTATAAAAACCTTTTATGCCCCCAGGGTATAACTTACATCCCTTGCCTTGAGGGCTCTGGGGGAGTCTCCTCCACAAAAATATATTTTATAGCTGGAAATCAACTACGCTGAATAAAAAGGCTATCTCAAAATTTGATAGGACAGATTTGGAAGAATGATGGACGTGGGTGGGAGCTTGTTGCTCGCCAATCACTTTTGACTATTAAAAAGGGCAATAGCACTTTGAGGCGTGGAGGGGGCTAGTTGCCCTTTTATATCTCTGGACTCTTTCAATTTCCAATCAAATGGTCCATCTCTGAATTTTTTACGAGTATATATTCGATAAGAACCATAGGTTCTCCAAGGGTATAACTTACAACACCTGCCCTCTGGCCCTGAGGGGCTATATTTACTCCCGATTTTTAGTTATATGGTCTTTGAACTATTTAGAAAAAAGGCATATTTAAGTTTTTATCGGATGGAAAAAAAGGGTGTGGAGGGGGGGGGGGGGGGTAAAGTGCCTTCCGATATAAGTTGACTCTTAAAAGGTGAACTAGAAATTTCCATTTTTAATCAAACAATCCCTCTTTGAAGTTAATACGAGCATCCCTCCCATAAGAACCATACATGCCCCCAGATTATAACTTACAACGCTTTTCCTTGTTCTCTGTTGGGTTGTGTTGACACCGAAATTTTTTTACATGATCTTTGAACCATTTTTAACAAAATAGCAATCTTAAAATTTTGATTAGATGCATTTGGAAAAAAGGGTTTTGAGGGGGCAGCTGGTTACCCTCCAATATGTTTTGACACTTAAAAAGTGAACTATAACTTTCAATTTTCAATAAAATGAGCCCTCTCTGAAGTTTATACGAGCACTCCCTCCGTAAGAACAATAGCTGCCCCCAGGGTTTCCGGAACTTTCAACTACGTTGAACAAAATGGCTATATCAGAATTTCGATCGGATGTGTCTGGCAAAATGGTGGACGTGCATAAATAGACTGGTGGGTACAGACTCGCTGAGTCCATACAATTTATCTTTGGTAGAGGATGGGAGTATGCACTGGGCACCTTCAAAGCAAAAACGTATCGCTAACCTTAACCCGAAAGAGAATATTGTTGTTCATCATGTGCTATTGCGGTGATGTTATCCAATGGTTTCAAAGTCACAAAGATAAATAGAGCACTCTAGTTTGATCAAAAGCCCTACATGAAAATTTTTATTGACACCTTTGTCAGTAAACGTTCACAAGCGAAAACGGAGGATCAAAAAGAAATCTATAAACTTATTTGAAACTGATTCTTTGGTAAAATTTGTGAAAGCGTACGAAACAGAAGTCCATATGACATTATAACCAATCCCAAAGATATCTCTTGAATCATCACTTACCCGAACTTTACTTCTTTCACAATCATAGACTCTAATGTGGTCCTTCTACACCGCAAGAAAAGAAACGTCATTTTAACTATAAATGCCGTAGGTGGGAGTGCAATAGCAGAAATCTAAAAAAAACTCGTGTTTTCATTTTATTACAATGTTTTCAAGGTACAATTATTACACTCTGTGCAAATTTATTACAGTGTGTGCAAGGTACATTAGCTCTCAGATGGACTAAACCAACCGGGGCGAATCCCTCTATCCGGAGCTAGTGAAACGCCAGGTCCCAAATCAATTGTTAATGTTAAAATCTCAGACGGGAAGTGGCCTTATATCTAATGGTTTGTTCCCTGTTCCAAAGGTATACTGCGTGGAAACGAAAAACAAGGATATTAAACAAGCTTGCAAGTGGATGCACAGAGATTTTGTAAAAATAATTTTAACCTGAGTGTTTATAGAAATTAAGCAACACGTAGTTTAGTCCCAAGAGCAAAAGTCATGGAAATTCACTCTTTACAATTGAAAAACTACACAGATAGAGTTAAGAAAAATGCCATGTTGGCCATATTAGACATAGTTTATGTACTTGAGGATGGTGTGGAGGTGCTTCCACACGGATAAAATTTGATTTCAGATCGAGTTTAACTAATAGAGTACAGAAAACAATTTGGTTTGGATAAATTAACTTAAACTATGTCATAATTCAAGGTGGGTCGGGGGGATATGTTTTTATTTATATATTTTCTGTAGACTTGTGCAAGGTTGAGTTATTTCTTCATAATATCACGCCCTGGTCTGGCTCTGTTCCACCACAGTGGGCTCCCCATGCTTGCCCGTTTTAACTTTGGCCGCCACAGTGGCCACCCCAGGGGGTATGGGTGACCCCCATGTCATATTTGAAATGCTGTTGTTTTTCATTAAATGTCTTGTAAATAATAATTTTTGTGTAAATAAAAAAACAAAAAAACTATGATATTATTTGTAGAGAGGGAGGTGCTACTCCCATGCGACACCCCTGCTGCCACCTACAACTTTTTTTACATAGTTTGTGTCTAATGGGGACAGAGTCAATGACCTCTTTCTCTAGGTGTGTTTTTGGCCAAGTGCCCGCTAGGGGAGAATGTTATGATCCAGGAAACAGTATTTGTTGTTTTTGGCCAAGTGCGCGCTAGGGGAGAATGTTATGATCCAGGAAAGAGTATTTGTTGTTGTTGTATGCTCGAGGCAAATGTTATGATCCAGGAAATAGTTTGTTGTTGTTGTAAGCTCGAGGCAAATGTTATGATACAGGAAAGAGCTTGTTTGGTTGTTGCATGCTCTAGGCAAATGTTATGATCAAGGAAATAGTTTGTTGTTGTTGTAAGCTCGAGGCAAATGTTATGATCAAGAAATAGGAAACTGTATTTGTTGTTTTTGTTGTTGCATGCTCGAGGCAAATGTTATGATGCAGAAATAGGACACAGTTAGATCCCGTGTTTCCTTCTCAGCCAATCAGCGAGTCGGATACATATCCTTTCTCAGCCAATCAGAGGGCTTGCTTACATAACAATTTGCCCTTGAGATTTCGTATATAACGGACATGCATTGTGATTAAATTATCAGAAACTATTGTGACACAATGGATATAACACCTGCCATAATTGATGAGCTTGAAGCATTGGCAACCTCAATTTACCATGTAAGTTCAGATTTAATACATTTTCATTTTTTATTTTCATTGATCACCCCCCCTGTATATTCAGGTAAATCCCCCACCCCCACCCCCATACAGTGCAAACATCACTATACAATCTTTATACTCGATAGAAAACATAAAAGGCGTTCTTTTTATTACCTAAACCTAACCCCCTCCCTCATTGTTTTTACAACCAAAATTCTCATAATAGAAATAATTTTCTTTTCGTTAAATTTATGCAGTTTTAGGTATTCTATATCCTGGCTAAAAGCGAGCACTGACTTCTGTCAATTTTTAAAGGATTATACCGTTCTGTTTTGACATAATGCTCTACGCGAGGTTAAGATTAGCTGTCACCCATTTCCTTTGTGTTTACGAACGCGGCGGCCAAGTCATAGGAACTGTTTTTCCGTCAAAATTAAAACACTTTGAGACAATTGCAATAATTAAGCACAGACGCGATGCTCTATTTTGGAGAAGTGAAACGGATTTTTTTAAGCTTTCTTTCGATAAAGTTTCTTTTATATTCCCGGGAAGGGAGCGTGAATCCAGGATTTTTGTTGGGGGGAGGGGGTTATCACTTTTAATAGTGACAAAATAGAAATGAAAAGATAATGGTTTTTTACCTTAATTGCTTTCGACTTCAGTGTCTAACCATTTCTCTTCGAAATTTTAGTGATTTTAGCTATAACATTTGAATAAAAGGCAGTAAGATATATTCTTTATTGATATGCCTTTCGCTTGAATAAATCGCAAGATTAACTCAATGAGAGGGTAGACCTAGGGTGGGTTAATTTTCCTAAATTTAGGGGAGGGGGGCGTGAATCTGGGATTTTTGTTGGGGAGGGGGGTTAGCACTTTTAATAGTGACAAAATAGAAATGAAAGATAATTGTTTTTATCATAATTGTTTTCTACTTCAGTGTCTAACCATTTCTCTTCGAAATTTTAGTGATTTTAGCTATAACATTTGAATAAAAGGCAGTAAGATATATTCTTTATTGATATGCCTTTCGCTTGAATAAATCGCAAGATTAACTCACTGAGAGGGTAGCCCTCGGGCGGGTTAATTTGCCTAACTTTCGGGGCGGGGGGGGATAGACAAAATTCTGGTTAGGAGCTGTGGGGTACTAATTTTCCTTCTGTAAAAAGGGGGAAATTAAATATCATACTAACTTTTTTCTCTTCTTTTTAAGGTCAATTATGAAGAATATCCGTCGCCACCCGCTAAGAGGGTAAGGGATAATGCAAATTATGAAGAATGTACGCCTCCTCCATCAAAGAGAGCAAGAGAGGGTGAGGCAGCCCGATCAGTGCCATCCCCAATGCAGTCTGGTCAAAAACCGAAAAGACAATGGGTCACAAGGATGGAGAACCCCGCTGTACAAGCCAGCGACGTCGATACCACATCTATGCAAGCCCCTCTTAATCGAACCTCAATGCTGCCTCGTCAAGTTGCAGCCTCGGCTGCACGAGCCCAGTAAATCGCTAGCCCAGCTGCGAAAGATCGTAATGGACAAGATATGATCCATTTGAACCCCAGTCATATGGTAGGGCTTTCAGGCAAGATACGCTGCATGGCTCTTTTAGACAAGCCATAGGTGAAACATCGGCTCCTTCTTGCATAATATCTGAGCTACCAGCTCCCCGTCAGGCGCCGGTGCACTCTCGTCAACTGTCTCCGTCAAGTGCTGAGCCTTCCATGCAAGATAGAAGGGTTGGCTCCTTCAGGCAAGTCATAGACCAACCAATGGCTCCCTATCATGTAATGGCCAAGCCTCCAGCTTCCTGTCAAGTGGTTGATCAATTTGAAGACGTGAGTATTTTTTTTTTCAATCAAATAAGCTATTTTTTAGCTGTTAGAGAGCCTTTTACTCTTTACTTTTGTCTTTTCACTTTTTTTCTATTATTCAGCACCAGGTTATAGAAATATCTAAACAAACCGATTATTCAACCTAATACAAGCGTGTCGAAGACATTAAAATGTTATTTTCACTATAATTCCCAGCCTCCCCCCCCAACACTCCGTTTTAAATTTCACTGTTCCATCCACTTAGAGATACCTAAATATAATTTTTTTGCTTGTCAATGAAACCACTCTTTTCTAATCTTTCCTATCGCCCTATTTTTTCTGCCAACTGTAGATTCTTCGCCCTTTTTCAGCCTCATAATAATATTTTTAGGTAATTTCTAGACAATTCATAATCACCGCCTTTGAAACTCTGTGAATGCTATTTATTTCACAATTGAATATCACATAGTTTTAAGAGAGAGAGATTATTCCATTTTATCCATCTGTCACATATCGGCGTTCTAATTTGCACTGAATATTTCTAAATAGCTTTCAATCTTGCCAAGATTCTAGCGAGGGGAAACCATGTTGACGGTTCCTGGCATTTAATTGTTGTATTTTCCTCGTCTGAAGTTCAGTCTTGGAAATCGAAAAACTCGCGCGACGGGTTACAATAATTAAACTCATGAGTTCACTGAATCTGTATGGAATTAGAGAGAAATAGTGACTTATGTTGTCTAAGCGAATATTTCAACTTTTGACGGGCATTTTGTAAAGGGGGCTGGGAGCCGGTCGGGAAGCGCCAGTCGGGAAGCGCTGCAGGATGCGCTGCGGGCCTAAAAAGCACTGCGAAAAAAAAAAAAGCATGGCTGATTTGAACACATTTAAAATAAACTATTTTTTGAACAAAATCAAATTGCCGCCTTCTATGTAAAGTGATGTTTTAGATTATAAATATCTTATATTAAGTTTGAAATTGACTGCTTTCAGTTGATTTAGCTAAATACTACTATGTGCATACTACTAAGCGCTGATTTTAAATAATAATCCAAATTTTAACAGTAGGGATGATTTGAACACTTTGAAAATAAGCTATTTTTTCATTTATAGGTTGGAGCATTGGTCCCTTATTCACCATCGTCATCAGGTGAAGGAGAGGAAGAACTCGCGTCTACGAAATTTCATATCATTCAGGACAATGAATGGGATGGTATTGTTAATTCCGATGAAATGCCTTTTAATAATTTTCTATGTAATTATTTCAATGTAGAACCTAGCACAGTTGAGCAAGGTAATGTTCCTAGTTCAGAGGCAGACTTGCCATTGCTAAGTCCAAACACCTTACAAATTTTAGAGGATTTTACATGGAACCCTCCTCTATCCCCCACTGATTTCCTACTTCCACTTCAAACAACTGAAGTGGAGCATAGCCCAAATATTGTTGAACAACTTGGGGGAGGGGTAATATACAAGAGGGGGTTACATCTTTTCCCGATTTTCAATTGTCCAATACAATTTTAAATAGTATAGTTGTTTTCACTGCGACTTTTGGGGATCCATTTAATTCACCTATGGGGGAAATTTTGTGTTTGATCCCGTAGAAATTGTGCATGCCTATTTAGATAAAATTCGTGCACTACTGGAGAAGCAAATTCAGTTGTGGGGAGGTAGGGATTCAATTAAGGTTTTTATTGTTTTAAAGGTTTTTTATTTAAATGAGGGGAAAAGTGAAGTTTATTATCATTGTATACATTCCGAGATGCGCGTGATTTATCCAAATTTAGAAAATTTTGAGGGTGTTTTTTTGGAGTGGGTAGGACAAATTATTGCGCATCTCGAGAACTATAACGAAAATGGGAGTGGGTCAGTAGTTTTATTTATTGAAAATTTAAGCGTAAATATCTGTAAATTTAGAAAAGATTTTATTTTAAGAGGGGGGCAGTGAGGCACAGGAGTAATTTTACATTATAATTCTGACTAAAAGGGTTGTAAAGGTGTCCAGCGAATTGGTTTCGAAACAGGTGAAATATGTTTCAGGTACGCTTTCTTCATATCAGCATTCGAGCCTCTACCTCGTAACGCTACCAAGGCGAATTTAGATTACTGGGCTGTACATGGGGAGGAAGGGTCCAATTTCCCAATTGCAGGTTTCTCTTGTTTAGAAGGAAAAGACCCAGTAACGCTACGATCCCTTGATAATTTTGAACGGTCTAATGCCCATTTAATTATCGGCGTTACTGTGGTTCAGTATGAAACTGAATTTGAAGATGGGGCTCGTTCTAAAAAGAAGGGGGTGGTTTTCCCTGTAAGGGGCCCGTCAGTTGATTTGGTCAAATACTGGGTTTGGTTATTGTATACTTCACCTAATGACCCTGCCAATGCAATTGTCAATTTTAACCCGATCACAGACATTAGTCGAGTTCTGGGGGGTGGTAAGGATCTAGTACATTCCGACGGCCCGAAACGTTTCTCACACGTTCGTAGGCGTTTGGAACTACGTAGTTATATGAGTAACTGCAGCTAGAACGGCCACCAGTCAGTGGAAATTGTTTCTCTGGATAGGGCCATTTTACGTTTCAAAAATTTCAGAAACACCCTCCTCCAATGCAACAAAATATCTTTAGACTGTGAAGCTAATCTGGAGGAGGTGAACGATCCCCAATATCCAAACCGAATCAAAAAACACCAGGCCATTGCAGTGTCCTATGCACATGCGCAAAGAGATAGTTCTAACACCATGCGGTTGTTAGAAATAGTTGAGACATTGGATGAGAACGAGTGTATGGTCAAGGCATTGATTTAACTAATTGGCACGGCTAATGGTGCTATTTCTCGTTTGAGAAATACACATTATCCAATGGCGCTGTCTGCAGAGGATCGTCTTGCGATTAAAAATCAAAAAATATGTTGGGTTTGTAAGGGGGAGTTTGAAGAGGGGGATAAGGAGACTAAAGGGAAAAGAGAGGGGAGGGGGAAAGTCCGAGACCATGATCACTTGTGGCAGGAACGATCATCGGGGGGTAGTAATTTTAGGGGGGTAGCGCATCAATCATGTAATTTAAATGTTAGCCAACAGTTTTTTATCCCTGTTTTTATCCACAACTCAAATTATGACTTAAAATTTATTTTACCAGCACTGACAGGTATGCACAGGGAGGGAGGGGGAGTGGACAGTCCATGGGTAAATAATTCATTTACCTATAACATTATTCCCAAATCGGCCTAGAAGTTTTTGCTTCTCGAGCTGAAATGGCAGGCAGGGGATAATGGGCATACGTGTTGGAATAAAATCAGGTTTTTCGATTCTTTTAGTTTTTGCCCAAGGCATTGAGTCAATTGATTCAAGTGCAGAAAAGTGACAATTTTGATTTCTTTCCCTTGCTTAAACAGCACTTTCCAGACAGTGAAATGTATGACTTATTTACCTGCAAAGGTGTATATGCATACAATCATTACTCTTCTAGTGCTCGCTTAAGCAAGGTGAAACTACCGCCAATTGAAGCTTTTTACAATTCACTAACAAACAGTGAAGGCACAGCCGAGCAGTATGAGTTTACCAAGAAGGTGTGGGCTAATAAGACTTTTAAAATTGGATGGGATTTTTATAGACTTCGATTTGGCATTGACATTTTAAATCTGTTGAATATGGGCTGTGAGAACATAGACCATATCTATTCAGAGTTTGGGTAAGAAATAGGCTACTCTTTTTCTACACCCCATTTGGTGATGGATATGATTTTAAAAACTGGCAGGGAGGACATAGGTCTAATCACCGATGTAGATCAGCACTTTTTTGTAGAGCGTTCAATAAGGGGAGGGTATGTTTTTCATGGGGACCGCGTCTTGTCAACCGATCCGAGCGGACAAAGCACCGCTGTAAAGTCAAATGCTGTGTTCTTGGACATGAACTCATTGTACCCCTCGGCAATGTCCCACTACTCTTTGCCGTGTGGGAATTATCAATGGCTTGAGAATCCTTGTGAGTTCCCCGAAATTACCACCGTCGAGGACAATGGGCCATAGGGATGGTTCTTTGAAATTGACGGTAACATTCCGCTGGCGCTTCACGACTCAGTCAAAGATTATGTTTTTCCCTTTATCAATCGACCAGTGACCAGAGACTCGCTGAGCCCCTACAATCGATCATTGTTTGAGGATATGGGGATGCACTGGACTCCCTCTAAGCAAAAACTGATTGCTGATTTGGACCCTAAGGAGAATATCGTTGTTCACCATGTGCTTTTGCACTGGATGGTGAACAATGGTTTCATGATCACAAAATACATAGGGTCCTGCGGTTCAATCAGAAACCTTATTTAAAGACGTTTATCGATACTTTTGTCGATAAACGCTCTAGGGCAAACTCAAAGGTGGAGAAGGAATTGTACAAACTCATTCTAAATTCAGCGTTTGGCAAAATATGTGAAAGCGTACGTAACAGAGCTCACTGGGATGTCGTGACTGACCCTCTAGAGTGCGCACGAATTATTGCCGATCCCAATTTTACATCGTTCACGAGCATAGAGGCTAGCATGGTTCTTCTACACTGGAAAAAGCGAATTGTGGTACTGAACAAGAATATAGCAGGCGGTAGTTCAGTACTGGAAATTTCCATAAAGCTCATGTTGTCGTTTTTTTACAATGTGTGCAAGGTGCAATGGCCACGGGAGGGGGAGGTTCAAGTTTACTATGGGGATACAGATTCTCTGCTGTTAAAGGTAAATGGGACTGAAGATTTATTGGGTGATTTAGAAAAGGGGGAACACATCAGCTCGCGGATGGATTTCACTATCTGGAATCCATCGCTCTACCCCAAGTTGGTGAAGCGTCAAGCCCCCAACCAGCTATTAATGTTAAAATCAGACACGGGGAGTGATTTGATATCCAGGGGAATGTTCCTGGGCCCCAAAGCTTATTGGGTTAAAACACCCAGTGGGGATGAAAAGAAGGCGTGTAAAGGGGTGCCTACACATTTTGTAAAGAGTAATTTCGACATGAGTGTGTACAGAGACTGTGTAGAAAGCAGCCTAGCGCCGAGAGCACAAATGCTTGCAATTCGCTCTCTACAGTATAGAAATTATACTTTAAGAGTGGAAAAAAATGCAATGTCATGTATATCTGACAAAGTCTATGTGCTCGAGAATGGTGTGAGCGCCATGCCACATGGCCACTACCGTATTTCAGACTAAGTTGAATGCATAGACTATCGCAATCAACTTGGTCTGGATAAATTAACCTAACTTGAACTAACCAACTAACCAACTAACCACCACCACCGCCACTGACCTACCTAACTAACCCACCCACAACCCTCGAGCAGGGATGACAACTATTGTTTTCCCTACGTGGTTCCCGGGGGGTGGGGGGCTCTTCCCACGGCCGGGTCCAGGGGAGAGGGGGGGGACCCCACCTTTTAATTCACTGTAATGTTAAACTGTGCTAGTTCATATTCCAAGTGTATTTTGTTGTTGTACAGAAAAGTGTTTTTTGTACAAAAAAAAGGTTTGATGTTGTTGTACAGAAAAGTGTTTAAAGACAATAAGTGCTGTTGATGGACAAAAGTGTTGTACAGAAAAGTGTTTAAAGACAATAAGTGTTATTGCTGTTGATGGACAAAAAGTGTTTTTATCTATGTTTTACATAAAGTGTAATTTTTATCAATGTTCATGTTGAACAAATATTTGTTTTCATGTTGCCGAAATAAATGCTGCCATGAAATTTTGTTTTTTGTTGTTCTTGAATAGATAGATCAATGGGAAAATTATTGCTACTACTACTTATTCAATGGACACATATGATTTACAGTTAGTTGTAGTCCAACTATTGTCAGCAGTATGTACCAATTTAAAACACCCTTCAGATCATTTTTGTGTGGTCCCTCAATGTCGCGGAAAACAACGCTCTTAGTTAGAATGATTCAAAATTGCTAAAAAATGTTTTTGGAGAAACTAAAAAAAATCTACTATTGCTATAGTATTTGGCAAGAGTCCTATGATAAAATAAAAGCTATTGCCACAACTATACCAATACAATTCATACGAGGACTTGATGTTTTCAATAGTATTGAATCAAACTCGTGGCTGATTATTGATGATTTGGCTGAATCCATTGAACAGTTCTCACAGGAAAT
>NC_142800.1:17105282-17125530 GCF_049724085.1 Artemia sp. Qi Xiang Cuo
AAGGATTGTCTCGACTCTGTTGGGGCACCCACATGACTGTTAACCTTGGGGTTAACTCTATTCTCTCTTGAAGATTGGCGTCCCTCAAGGAAATCATACTGTCTTTTACCTCGTAAACGACACAGTATTCGTACGCGATTCTGATAAATGGATATTTCGTCTGGGCTTGGACTGTTTTGGTGGGCATTTTCCAGCTGGAGAACCTCATCCTTGGTAATTTGTCTACTATGGCTGCCTCCCTATAGTAGCATAATATTTGTAGGCATGAATATATACTGAGTTGGAGGTAATAGGCTTGAGGTTGCCTGTGCAGGGTTTTGACTAATTCTGATTAAAGAGTATTCCCAAGTGCTGAAAACCATGATCTGACCAACATCGGTTCAGAATTGCACAAAGTGTCCATTCAATTGGAGATGGCAGGGACTTCTTGCTGGTTGGTTCTAAGCTAGCTTAATCGCTTCGATGTATATATGAGAAGATGTGTTGGTCCCCTTCTTGCAGTGGTTCTGGGACCATTGCTTTTCCTGAGTCCAAAATAATTTAAATGATTTAAGAAATATGAAAATTGGAACTTGGAATGTTACGACGTTAAAAAGTAACTATCGCATCGGTAATTTGACTGGCGAATTTAAGTGATTCGAACTGGACTTACTAAGTTTCAGAAACTCATATCCCAGGGGTAGGAAATATAAAATTAGGTCATATAGAATTTATTTACTCAGACAGGAAGAAGGGAGTAAATGGACAGGGAGTTGGGATGGTGATGATACAGGAAGCTGCTAAATCCTGTGTAGGCTGGGAAGGTATTAATAATAGAATGCTAATTGCACAATTTATGGATAAAAAATGCAGGGTAGCAGTCATAGTATTGACTCAGGTGAATTTTAG
Source organism: Artemia sp. Qi Xiang Cuo (assembly GCF_049724085.1). Taxonomy (NCBI): domain Eukaryota; kingdom Metazoa; phylum Arthropoda; class Branchiopoda; order Anostraca; family Artemiidae; genus Artemia; species Artemia sp. Qi Xiang Cuo. The sequence goes on from NC_142800.1 coordinate 17,106,171, forward strand.
TTACAATTACAGGAACAATTAAACAGGTCCCAGGTAGAGTTATGGTGTTTCTATGAGGAGATATTAACGCTCATGCCGGCCGGTAAAAATTGGGATAGATGGTATACTAGCCTATGTAAATTTGATGTAGGAAAAGAAAACATTCATGGCTACAGACTGATCGGATATTGTAGGTATAACAATCTAGTTATAACCAATACAGTATTTGGACTTAAAATGATCTACATGGTATTGTCATGATGGTAAGACCGATAACTTTATTGATTATGTTATTGCAAACCGAGAACTGGCAGTATCAGTACAAAATACTAGTGTAGGCTATATAGGAGTGCTATTACTGACATAACATGAAAGCTCATCATCTAGTAGTGTCTAGGGTTAATTTAAGCTGAAAGTTGAGAAGAGTAACTACCTTCCGGTAAGATTTGGCTTTGGTAGACTCCAGGATGAGAATTTGAGAGAATATTTCCAGGAACAGTTGAATACTAAACTAGAGAGTTTAAATTTGGCAATGCAAAATATGGATTGAACAATCTTAGAAAAATAATTTTTTGAAGTTGCTGATGGTGTCAGATAGAAGAAAGTTGGGAACCGAGCTAGAAATATTAGCCAAAATGTTTTTATCTTTAACAGAGAAGAGAAGGAGCTTGTAGAAGAATTATCTGAATGATAGATTATATGAAAATAAGAGGAATGTAAAGAAAACGGGGAAAGCATTAAAATTTGATTAAGGAGATGTGAAGTGGAGACCTGGGATAAAATTACCAAGGATCTAGAAGATGCAGCTAGACGGCATAATTGTAAAATATTGTACTGGCATGTTAATAAACTAAGAAGGCATAGTCAATGTTGACTTATACAGGTTAAAGATAGGAATGGGGTCAAAATTAGTTATAAGTAAAGAGTTTTAGAGAGACGGACAGAATCTTTTGAGAATATGCTTAACTAGGATAGAGTTACAGGAAAAAATATACAGGAAAAAGAAAGAATTAATGACAGTACTAAAAGGATTAAAAAAAATAATAAGGCACCAGGGTCTGATAGTGTGGTAAATTTATTTCTTAAATATGGTGACTGTGAGGTTAGAAATAAGCTACTGAAGATTAGGATTCGGATTTTTGAGGAAGGGGAAGTACTTAGTAAATTAGGTAAATCTTAATTATACTCTTGTATAAGAAAGGTAGTAAGAGTTTGCCTAGTAATAATAGAGGTATTATCCTGCTTTCTGTAGGTAGGAAATTACTTAGTAGGATGATACTTTTCAGGCTTAGAGAAGCTTTAGACAAAGTTTTAAGAGAGGAACATTGGGGTTTTAGGGAGGGTAGATGATGTGTTGACCAAATTTTCACTCTTTGGCTGATAATTGAGAAATGCCTGAGCCATCAAACACCGTTAGTCCTCAGTATTACAGATTATAACCAATCGTTAGATTCAGATGATAGAAAAGTGTTAGCGAAGGTATTATCCTTGTATGGTTTTTTTGCGAGTTCCGGTGGCCGTATTGAATCAGGAGTTATTTAGAGTTGTGCTCATTCCCTATCTATGTGGTTCATTTTGATGGACTTCGTCTTAAGGAGCACTGGAAACGCAATTGGTGAATACGGAATCAAACGAGGAAGAAAAAATTTCCTGGGCTTGGATTATGCTGATGATTTAATGCATCCTAGATGAAAGTGTAAGGAAAATAAATGAACTTTCAGAGGCTTTGCGAATTCAAGGTTCTAGAATAGGTTTGAAAATTAATTTTAAGACGACTAAGTCGCTAAGGCTAGGAAGAAGTGAGGATGAAAAGACGATGGGTAACGAATAGATCGATCAAGGGGACAGCTTCACTTACCTTGAAAGTATTATTAGTAAATACAGTGAGTGTCGTAAAGATGTTAAATGTACAATAGGCAAGGCTCAGGTTTTTTTTTCACAGTTGAAAAAAGTTTGGAAGAATAGGACGATAAGTGCGAACCAAAATTACAATCTCAGTGAAGACAGTGGTCAGCGATGGTTCTGAAGCATGAGCGCACTGAAAAACGGAGAAAGTTTTGATAGACGTTTTCCAAGGAAATTGTATACGGTTTTGTTTTTGGGTTCCCAACTGACTGACCGTATTTCAAACGGTTCTTAGCGTTTACCCACGCACCCCCCCCTCCGGAAAATGCCGCCATAAAAATTACCCTCTCCCGCGGAATATATTTCCCCCCGAGTATCCCTACTTCCTGCGGAAAATAGGGTTTTGCAATTTAGAGAATTTGAGAATTTTGTTTCTTTAGTTTCGTTGAGAATTGCCAATGGAAGTGAAAAAGAGGAATTTACACAACATAAGCATCTTAAAAACTTAGAAAAATCCAATTTTGTTGAAAAGATTTCCATGTGAACTTCCGCAATTTTTGGCAGTAGCAGGCGCCAAACTAAGAAACAAGGAAAAAAAGTAGGCGAAAAATCATCAAAATTATGCTACAAACAAATGTCACCAAAAAGTTTAAGAAGGTTTAGCTTTCCTTTGAAAGCATAGTTAGTTTTCGGAACAATAAATTCTTATTGTTTAAATTTTTACGGACGAAAGCGTTGTCAAATTCTACAAATTAGTTTTTCTTATATTCCAAGTGTAAAACTACCGCAAACCACCATTAACAAATAAATAAAACATAAAACGAACAAAAATTACAATAGATAACCTAGTCAAACTCAAAACGAGTAAAACTTAAAAGGAGTATAAAGCCCAAGGGGCTGACAAGCCCAATGTCTTCTCAAGACGATAGCATAATTTGCACTACCTAGAAAATAAAACAAATAGCCATGGATTGTCAATTTTATACACATATTCTGATATTTATTCCTTAAATTCTTATACTTCTTTATTTATTAAAGTAAAAAAAGTGAAAGCATTTAAAATGTGGTTTTTTTTTTTAAAGTTAAGTACAAATTATTTTCTGGTCTTGAAAAAGCGTGGAGGCTATCTAGTAAAAGAAATATCTACTAATGTAATAGGCTGTGGTTTTTAAAATTGGCGAGGAGGCCTGGGAGTCATAAGCTTAAAAAATCATGGGTTCTAAATTCTCCCAGTGTAAATTTCCCCTATTCAGCCCTCGGAAACTTCCCTGGCACGGAAAGTTCTCCCCGTGAAAAATCCCCACAGCAGAAAATTCACCCCTCCCCAGAAAAGTGTCTGTATATTTCCCAATAACAAATGCTATACGTAAACAATTGGTGAACGTTAGGACTTTCAGACCTCTCTCCATGGGTTGTGTAGGGTAATGTTATCCCAAAGGGCATAGTTACTGGACTTTTCACCTATGCTGAACAAAATGTCTATCTCAATATTTTGAAAATTTTAATCGATAGACTTTGAGAGAAGAAGGGGGTGGGAGGGGGACTAGTTGCCTTCCAGTCTTCTTGGTCACTTAAAAAGGGCACTAGAACTTTTACTTTCCGTTTGAACGAGTCCTTTCCCCATGTTCTAAGACTATTGTTTCGATGCAATCACCCCTGAGAAAAAGAATCAATAAATCAAACAAATAAACAAGTATCCTTGATCTTTCTTCTTGTAAGAAAAAAAAAAAAAATTCCACATTTTTTGCAGATGGGACCTTGAAACTTTTATAAGAAGGTTATTGGATGCGTTGAGTTTGATGGTGTAATTTTTATTAAAATTCCTTAACTTTTAAGGGGTGTTTTCTCCCTCTTTTGAAAATCAGGAAAGTTTCTCAGGCTCGTAACTTTTGTTGGTGTGTAACACTAACGTTAATGAATCTTATATATTTCAAATTAGCATAAAAAGCCAAATCTTTTGGTCTATCTATTAATATAAAAATCGGTTTTTTAGGGTTTTGGCTACTACTGAGCCTTTTCGCTCCTTACTTACAGTTTGTTACCATGAACTGTTTGATGGACAAGTTACGAAACTTAAAAAGGGTTCTTAAACTTCTACAATTGGGCTCTCTGGTTGTCTTGTAGTTAGGGAGGGAGGGAGATACCTCAAAGGGTGCATTTTAATGCCTTAACATCCGAAAATGTGTTCCAGGGGAAGTGTTCAGGTCACCTTGCGGAACAGTTCGACTTCAAAATCGATTGCTTATTCTTTACGAGCTTAGTGATTTTCGATAAGACTCTCAAGAAAGAAAACAGCTATCATACTCTTACAACACAGTGCAGTTAGAAACTGGTGGTACTTCGTCAAAAGTGAAATGGTTTCTGGTCAGAAAAAGTTAACGGTCAAATTCTAGCAGCTAAGTTGGACCTGTATGCAGCAGACGTTGAATACCGCAAAATATGTTGTCGCAACTTTATATCTGACAAGAACCTCCCTTGGAAACATTGCTGAAAATCTGACTAACAGAGTCAAAAGAAAGGAAGGCAGAGGAGCAAGCATGGATCAAAAGCAAGTATTTGAAGACTTGATGGGGTTCTTTGCAGAAAATGATTAATAACAGTTAATATTTAGTGATTAGGTCAAAACGGTGAGTGAATGTTTTCAGTGACTCGGAAGAGCCTGCGTACAATAGAGTTTACATGGAGCAGCTTTTACTCGCTTAAGTCTTCAGTTGTGACAGAAAGAGCAGGCAACTTGAAACTTCGCCTCAACAATGGTGAAAATATGCTTTGGTTATTCACAAAACAAGCTAACATGGCTTTGTATCGGGTCCTGTGTGTGTTGTTGCCAACCCTAAATTCCAGAAACTCATGGGCAACATTTTAGGCTACCGACAAGCACGAAGACGCTGGGTCGACAAGAATGGAGCGTAACTTTGAAGATGTTGTTAAGGTTGTCATTGCGAGTGAGCATGTGGACGTAGACAAGTCTATAACAACTGGTTTGAAAATCCTCAACCATGAATGGAAAAGATACAAAAATTTATATTTTCAAGAAAAAAGCTTTTGCTGTTACTATGAGAGTCTAGAGTAACCTGAAGTCTGAAGCCACTATTGCAAAAATTCAGTAAAGAACTCAAGATTTATTTCAACTACGAAATTTTTAACCCCTTTGTTATTTAAGCTCTCCTTTAATTTTCTGACAAACCAGCCGTCGTCAATAACATATGGATGTACTTTTAAAGTATTTGACGGTTATTTAGCTTGACCCTCAATCAAAAGCGTGATGCATAAGAGGAGGCCTACGATCAGCATTTAGCTACAGATGTCTTGTTTAGTAAATAAAGATGATTTTCCTAGCGATGCAGAAAACAAGTAGGCAATCATCAGCATGCTGTCTGGCTACCTTAATGATACAGAATATAATGTCACCAGTCACCAGCCGATTCCATGGTCCTAATTGGGATGACTGCGGTTCAAGTTGGTAGAATACCAACAAAGTGTCTTAATAGGAAAAGATATGGACTTACTAGTCCTTTCGCAGTGACACAGGAAGCGGGTATTTTTGGATTCCGAGTTAAAGTCATGGGAAACTGAAAGGATTACTTGGTACATATTGGCGGCCGAATTGAAACTCGGTGACACCCTTTTCGACCAATTCTTTCCCTCCCTGCCTTTCTTGGATGTGATATGCCTTCGCGAATTTGTGACATACGAAAACTTACACCACCTAACCACGCAAAAAGAACAAAAACTTCCAGGACATCGCCGGACTATTCAGGTTCTACAATGGACGATATTAGAAAAGATAGAGAAGAGGTTTTATCTTGTTTAAGGCTGCATAAAATAAAACAAGTACGGCGAGAAGAGCTAGATCGTGTGTAATTAAGCAGATCAGCAGTGCCGCCCCTTCTCTCAGTGTATCACTGTAATTAGAAGGGCGACAATGTGATGTTCTCGCAGAAACCATGACTTAAAATATACCGGGACTTGTGGCAGTTGTAGGGTGACAAACTGCTCTGACTGTGAAACAGTTCGGGCCGGAACCTTGAAGACGAGGGTAGTGAACAAGAAGACGAAATATTTGAATAACTTTTGTAATTTTTGAGCTCAAATTTAATATATGCTTGTAGGCCCTACCTCTTTCTTAACCTCACTCTTCCTCAAAGTTTTGAGCCCAAAATAAGTTCATTGACTTCAAATATTTCGTTTTATTTTCATCAGCAAAAAAAAGGCCTACAAATGACATCTAATTACATTTTACGGTATTTGCTAAATCAACTTTTTTATTCCTCAACCTAAAAAAAAAACTCAAATTTGTTAGAGAGCTAGAGCGGTAGACAATATGAATTCGGAATCGACAGATATTTTTTATTCGGGTTGTGAGAGAATCATTTGCGTAGTAATTTGTTCGAGGTTTGACCCTTTTTTTTATACCTTTCGTAGACCAAAAGAGCAGAGTTTATTTACACATATTTATTGGTGTGTGGGGATGTTGAGTGTCAAAATTTATAAGGTTTTATCTGTTAATCTAATTTGAAAGGTCAGAGTTAATTAATGATTAAGTGATAAAATGTAAAAAAAAATTGTTTTAAAACAAAAAGGGTATATCTTAGGGTATACAACCAGTAATATACCAGCAGAGTGGGCGTATGATATCAGAATGTATTTACTTCTAAAAAAAAAGAAAAATGAAGCATATCTGAGGGTATTCAATCAGTAATATACCAGTAGTGTGGCCAACCAAAATCAAAATGTATTTTCTTCTTAAAAGAAAACTTTTTGGTGTTAGCATAACAGACATCGTTATCGGCCTTGGATTTTCAATTGCTGGCACCTATGAAATTACCTGATCGGATTGTCCTTTTTTGAAACACGAATTGACCATTTAAATCAACAAGAGAAAATGTGGAAATTTGGAACCAGGGAAAAGGAGAAGGGAATCGTAAATTTTTCGGCCGATACTTTTTGCTCAGCTGTTCTTAGTGCATAAAGAGGAAAAAACAAAGGATGCAGCATTAGAATCCTTAAGGTCTAATAATAGACATATATATGATATATATATATATATATATGTATATACATATACATGCATATATGTATATGTGCATATATACATATACATAGATAGTGCATATATATATATATATATATATATATATACATATATATAATAAATACATATAATAGTAGACTATATATAATAAAAGACAAATTTAAAGGAAAACATACAAATGAGCAATGTCCCTCTCATTTGAACGGTTAAAAGGTAAGTTTTTTTAAAGATTTTTTAAAGCTAATCTGTATTTAGATTATGAAGTATCTTTGATTTTTGTTGTAAATAAGTTGCAAAATATGATAAAATAAAAAACACGAAAAATCAAAATTAATTAGAGCGTTGTAAAGAGGGCTAAGATAGGTTTCTCCAGCATCTATGTTAAAAGGACTTTTTTTCAATCAATCAATCAATTTTATTCAATCAATAAACTCAACAAAATACACTTCAATATAAACTCCCCCTTAAGGCTCTATGGCCAGAAAAAACCAGGGGAGAAGCAAAAATAAAATAAATACATAAAAAACAAAAATATTTTCAACATCATACATTCACATCTTTAAGAGACTCAACCCATAAAAAAAAAAAACTTAATTACTAGTTAGAAAATCCCTAACATGATTTTTAAACATACCAAACGAGTGGTAGATTCGTGCAGACACAGGGAACGTGACACAGTTTTAGTGGATATATTTTCTAATTTCAACTTCCTCCCTGAACACTTGCGCAAGAACTTTAACGAGGGTGAGTGGAAAGGGAGGTGTTATCAAACAAATTTAAGGGGTCTTTCAGGTTATCATGCATTGGTTGCTCAAGCTGGTATTTCGCAGGAAATTTGTTTTGTTTTGGATGGTCTGTACAGTACTATTTTTTTTATCCATTGGAATTTTAGTTACCTAATTAATGGTTGAAAGACTCAGACACACAACTATTATTAACCGAAACATGCCAGTGTCTATATATTTATTTTGACGGGAAGGATGTAAATTAACAAACAACAACAATTAAAATCTAATCATTTGAAAAATATAGTAAATGAAAACATTCAAGAGTCTTGAAAGTTAGGGGATGGGGCTACTTTCGTAAATTTATTCAAGGTAAAAGCAGATTCTTACCGTTTCTTTACTTTTAGCCGCTCCCTTCCTCTGCTTATAATTTATGTGTGTTTTAAAGTTTAATCTTCGGAAAAGGCTTTTTAATCTCTAATTTCTCTTAAAAATTCACAGATACAAGTAGAGGAGGGGGTGCTACTCCGATCAAGACAAAATTCGGTTATCAAAAGAACGTATCTCCGGTCAGTACATCAAATAATGGCATCGCCTCCCTAGGGGGAATGAGTGCGTAATGGGTCAATGACCTCTTTTTTCCAAGGTTTAGTTGTTTGATGTTTTTGTTTGTAATAACTCTGGGGTAAAGGTTGCACATGTGCATTGAATTCTAACGGGGCCAATGTTATTGATCTGGGACTCGAGGGGGAAGTGAATTTCCGAGAAATTGATTGCGTAATCAAAGTGTGTCAACAACAACAACAACGACCTTGACATTCGCTGAGAGCGTGCACTTACAACAACATCGACCTTGGAACACCTGTGCTGTCGACCTCAATTCACCTATCGTGAATCAATAATTCCCCTTAGAAACAACAAATTAATTTCCCTTTCTTGACAGATCAATCAATCAATGACATCATCTGTCAGACTTTAAAAATTTCCGCCTAGAAACGATTCTCCAGGAATAGATCCAAGTCATTAATGTCTTTGCCGCGGAAACAACTCTTTTGGTCGAACTCTAAAGGATATTAATAACCAAAGGCCATCGAAACAATTAGGCAAGAAACATCTTAGCGATGAATTGTTTTAGCGCGCGAGAAGGTTTCATATTAATTTGAAATGCGTTAGCGCAGAGATGCCAAACAAAAGGAACACGCTGACTTTACGTTTAGGGATTATTTGGGCGAAACCGTTTTAGACAGGTTATGGAACTATTTCGGCGAAACAGATTAGAGACATTTTAAAAGATGATTTTGGAAGAGATTTTAGAAGAGAATTTAATGGTGAAACTCTGTGGTCGTTATAATACACAAGCTTCATTTGAACAGTGTTGTGAGGTCCTCTAACCCAACCCCAAAGGGTTCCAATCCTCATACCCCAACCCCGAAGGAAGCCCCCGGTCCTCAAAAGCCACCCACGCTCCCACCGGCCCGCCACCGGTCCCCCAATGTCCCCCCGGCCCCCAACTGTCCCCCCCGACCCGCAAAGGCCCACCCAGACCCCCAAAGGCCATCCCCCGGCCCCCCAAAGGCCCATCGAGCTCCCAAAGGACCAACGGGGTCCCAAAGGCCCTCCACCGGCCCCCAACTGCCCCAAATGCCCTCCCATGGTCCTCAAAGGCCCCCGAGCTCCCAAAGGGCCACCGGCGCCCCAAAGGCCTCCACCGGTCCCCAAATGTCCCCCAGGCACCCAAAGCCCACCCAGACCCCCAAAGCCCATCCCCCGGTCCCCAAAGCCCATCCCCCAGTCCCCAAAGATCCCCCCGAGCTCCCAAAGGACCAACGGGGTCCCAAAGGCCCTCCATCGGTCCCCAAATGTCCCCCAGGCACCCAAAGACCCTCCCGGCGACCCAAACGCCGCCCTCGCCCCCCCAAAGCCCCCCCCCGCCCCCAAAGCCCTTCTCCCGGTCCCCAAAGGTCCCCCGGAGCTCCCAGAGGACCGACGGCCCTCAAGGGACCCACAGACTCTCAAACGCACTCCCCGAGCACCCGTCTTTAATTGATGTGTGTTGTCTGAAACCTATGATTTGGGATGTGTAGTTTGCTACTTCAGGCTTTTCTGAGCTAAGGTTTCCTAGTATTTCCTAGGTGAATGTTGTCTGAAACCAATAGTTTGGGATGAGTAGTTTGCTATTTCAGGCTTTTATGAACTAGGTTTCTTAGCCTTTCGTTGGTGTGTGTTGACTGAAACTTATGATTTGGGATCTGTAGTTTGCTATTTCTGACTTTTCTGAGTTGGATTTTCTTAGTCGTTCATAGGTGTGTGGGGTCTGGAACTTATGATTTGGGATATGTAGTTTGCTATTTTCGACTTTTCTGAGCTGGGTGTATTAGCCTTTCATGGGTATGTGTTGTCAGAAAACTATGATTTGGGATGTATAGTTTGCTATTTCAGGCTTTTCTGAGCTAAGGTTTTCTAGTATTTCGTAGGTGAATGTTGTCTGAAACCAATAGTTTGGGATGAGTAGTTTGCTATTTTTGACTTTTCTGAGCTAGGTTTCTTAGTCTTTCGTTTGTGTGTGTTGACTGAAACCGATGATTTGGGATATTTAGTTTGCTATTTTTGACTTTTCTGAGCTGGATTTCTTTAGTCTTTCATAGGTGTGTGTTGTCTGAAACCTATGATTTGGGATGTGTGGTTTGCTAGTATTGACTTTTCTTAGCAGGATTTCTTAGAATATCATAGGTGTGTGTTGTCTGAAACCTATAGTTTGGGATGTATAGTTTGCTATTTTTGACTTTTCTGAGCTAGGTTTCTTAGCCGTTCATCGGTGAGTGTTGTCTGAAACCGAAGATTTGCGATACGTAATTTGCTAGTTCCGACTTTTCATAACCTGATTTCTTAGTCTTTCGTAGGTGTGTGGTGTCTGAAACCTATGATTTGGGAGGTGAGGGTTGCTATTTTTTTTTACTTTTCTGAGCTGGATTTCTAAGCCTGTCGTAGGTGTGTTGACTGAAACCTATGATTTGGGATGGTTAATTTGCCATTTTCGACTTTTCTGAGATAGATTTCTTAGCATCTCATATATGAATCCTTTCAGAAAATTTTGATTTGGGAGGTATAGTTTGCTTTTTGGACTTCTCATAGCTAGGATTTTTAGTCACTCATATGTGTTTGCTGTCTGAAACTTCGGGTTTTGGATGAGTAGTTGGCTATTTCAGACTTTTCTGATCTAAGGTTTCTTAGTATTACTTATGTGAATGCTGTCTGAAACTTATGAATTGCGATATGTAAATTACTATTTCGGGATTTTCTTAGTTGAATTTATTAGTCTTTTCATATGTGTGTAGTGTCTGAAACATATTATTTGGGATGGTTAGATTGATATTTTTGGCTATTCTTAGCTCGGTATCTAATAATTTAATATTAATCAGTAGTCATTAAATAATGATTTTGGAGTTGTAGATAGATATTTCAGACTTTTCTGAGCTAAGGTTTTCTAGTATTTCGTAGGTGAATGTTGTCTGAAACCAATAGTTTGGAATGAGTAGTTTGCTATTTTTGACTTTTCTGAGCTAGGTTTCTTAGCCTTTCGTTGGTATGTGTTGTCTGAAAACTATGATTTAGGATGTGTAGTTTGCTAATTTTGACTTTTCTGAGCTAGATTTATTAGCCTTTCATTGATATGAGTTGTATGAAAACTATGATTTGGTATTTGTTTTTTTCTACTTTAGTCTTTTAATATCTGTATTTATTTTACTGTACTATGTGTGTGTTGTCTGAAACCTATAGTTGGGGATGTCTAGTGTGCTATGTTTTAACGTTCTGACCTAGCGCTCTGAGCCGGTTCGAGGTGAGTGCTGTCTGAAACCTATTATTTGGGATCTGTAAATTGCTATTTCCGACTTTTTAGAACCAGATTTCTTAGTCTTTCGTAGTTGTGTGATGTCTGAAACCGATGATTTGGAGGTGTGTGGTTTGCTATTTTTTGACTTTTCCGAGTAGGATTTCAGAGCCATTCGTAGGTGTGTGTTGACTGAAACCTATGATTTGGGATGGTTAATTTGCTATTTTTGACTTTTTTGAGATAGATTTCTTAGCCTTTCATAGGTGTGTCCTTTCAGAAAATTATGATTTGGGAGGTATAGTTTGATTTTTGGACTTTTCAGAGCTAGGATTCTTAGTCACTCATAGTTGTTTGTTGTCTGAAAAATCGAGTTTGGGATGAGTAGTTGTCTATTTCAGACTTTTCTGAGCTAAGTTTTCTTAGTATTTCGTAGGTGAATGCTGTCTGAAACTTATGTTTTGGGATATCGTATTTCGTAGGTGAATGCTGTCTGAAACTTATGATATGGGATATGTAAATTACTATTTCGGTCTTTTCTGAGTTGGATTTCTTAGTCTTTCATAGGTGTGTGATGTCTGAAACCTATGATTTGGGATGTGTAGTTTGCTATTTTTGAATTTTCTGAACTAGGTTTCTTAGTCTTTCATAGGTGTGTGTTGTCAGAAAATTATGATTTGGGATGTGTAGTTTACTATTTCAGGCTTTTCTGAGATAAGGTTTCCTAGTATTTCGTAGGTGAATGTTGTCTGAAGCCTATAGTTTGGGATGAGTAGTTTGCTATTTTTGGCTTTTCGGAGCTAGATTTCTTAGTCTTTCGTTGGTATGTGTTGACTGAAACCTATGATTTGAGATATGTAGTTTGCTATTTTGACTTTTCTGAGCTGGATTTCTTAGCCTTTCATAGATGTGTGTTGACTGAAACCTATGATTGGGATGAGTGGTTTGCTATTTTTTGTCTTTTCTGAGCTAGATTTCTTAGCCGTTCATAGGTGTTTGTTGTCTGAAACTTATGATTTGGGGTGCTTAGTTTGATAATTTAACTTTTCAGATCTATTTTTCTTATCACGTCATAGGAGTTTGTTGACTGAAACTTATAGTTTGGGATGAGTAGTTTAGATATTTAATGATGTTATGATCTTATGTTTATTAGACTTTCATAGGTGCAAGTTGTCTGAAACCTAGGATTTGGGATATATAAATTACTATTTCAGGCTTTTCTGAGTGGGATCTCTTAGTCTTTCATAGGTGTGTGTTGTCTGAAACCTATGATTTGTGATGGATGGATTGATACTTTTGACTTTTATGAGCTGAATTTATTATCCTTTCATAGTTGATTGTTGACTGAAAACTATAGTTTGGGATGACTAGTTTGTTATTTTTGACTTTTCTGAGCAAGGTTTCTTAGCCGTTCATATGTGAGTGTTGTCTGAAACCTATGATTTGGGATATGTAAATAACTATTTCGGGCTTTTCTATGATAGATTTCTTAGTGTTTCATAGGTATGTGTTGTCTGAAACCAATGATTTGTGATGGTTGGATTGCTAATTTTGAATTTTCTGAGCTTGATTTCTTAGCCTTTCATAGGTGTTCGTTGTCTGAAACATATAGTTTGGGATGACTAGTTTGTTATTTTTGACTTTTCTGAGCTAGATTTCTTAGCCTTTCATAGGTGTGTCCTTTCAGGAAATTATGATTTGGGATATGTAAATTACTATTTCGGGCTTTTATGAGTTGGATTTCCCAGTCTTTCATTGGTATGTGTTGTCTGAAACCTGTGATTTGGGATGTGTTGTGTGCTATTTTTTTACCTGTCAGAAATAGATTTCTGAGCAGTTCATAGGTGATTGCTAACTGAAAAGTATGATTCGGGATGGTTAAATTTGCTCTGTCAGTATTTTATTAGCTAGATTTCTTAGCCGTTCATAGGTGTATGTTGTCAGAAAATTATGATTTGGGATGTGTAGTTTGCTTTTTGAACTTTTCAGAACTAAGATTCTTAGTCCATCATAGGTGTTTGTTGTCTGAAACCAATAGTTTGGGATGACTAGTTTGCTATTTCAGACTTTTCTGAGCTAGATTTCTTAGCAGCCTACACAATTAGACTAAAAATTACGATATTTATGCACAGTTTCAGCTAATTACGGCTAAGCATGTTAAAGGCGAGCCATCTTCTTGCGAGAACACAAAAATCAGAACACACACACACACAAAAACTTACACACACACAAAATCTTACACACAAACAAAATTTCACACACTCACAAAAACTTACACACAAAAGACAACTTACACAAGCACAAACACTCACACACACACAAAAAAACTTACACACACAAAACTTACACACAAACAAAAACTTACACACACACAAAAACTTACGCACACACACACAAAATCTTACACACACACACACGATTAGACAAAATTACTATATTTATGTACACTTTCAACTAACTATAGCTAAGTGTATTAAAAAGCACGTCATTTTTCTATCTAGAACACAAAAAATTATTAATTTGAGTTAATAGAAATTATTATACTCAACCAACAACCATCAAAAAGACAACAGAGAAACTATAACTAGCGTATCACACAACAGTTTTTGTGTCAACACCCCTCGGACCATAGGGGGTAATGGTAAACTGTTAAAACAATTAGCCTGCAGAAAAAATTGCTCATTGTTCCCTTAGTAGCCAGACAATTAGACTAAAAATTACGATATTTATGCATAGTTTCAACTAACTACGGCTGAGCATGTTAAAGGTAAGCCATTTTCTTGCGATAACACAAAAATCAGAACAAAAACGCTCACAAAAACCTACAGACACACACAAACTTACACACACAAAAAATAACAAACACACAAAAATTTGAACACACACAAAAAATCACACACTCACACAAAAACTTACACACACACACAAACAAAATTACCCAAAAAAAAAAAAACATACAAAAAAAAAATAACACACAAAAAAAAAAAATACACACACACAACAATTAAAACACACACACACACAATTAGACAAAAAATTACGATATTTATGCACAGTTTCAACTAACTATGGCTAAGTATCTTAAAAGGCGAGGTATTTTTCTTGCGAGAACACAAAAAATCATTAAGTGGTATTAATGAAAATGATGATAATCAACCGAAAACCATCAACGAGAACACCGATTAACCATCACCAAAGCATCATAATGCTGTCAGTGTTTCAACACCCCTCGGAAATTACGGGGTAAAGGTCAACTGCGAATATAACTATCCTACAAAAAAAATTGCTCATTGTTCCCTTAGTACCCAGACAATTACACTCAAAATTACGTTATTTATGCACAGTTTCAACTAACTACGGCTAAGCATCTTAAAGGCGAGCCAGTTTCTTGCGTGAACACAAAAATCAGAACACACGCACACAAAAATTTACACACACAGAAAAACTTACCCACGCAAAAAAATTTACACACACACAAAAAACTTACCCACAACCACAAAAACACACACACACACAAAAAAAACTTACAAAAACAAAAAAACTTACACACACACACAAAAAATAAAACCCACAAAAAAATTACAAACACACAGAAAAATAAACACAAACACACAATTAGACAAAAAATTACGATATTTATGCACAGTTTCAACTAACTACGGCTAAGTATCTGAAAAGGCGAGGTATTTTTCTTGCGAGAACACAAAAAATCATTAAGTGGTATTAATGAAAATGATAAAGTGCGCACAGAAAAAAGCAAATATAATAGTCGTTTAAAATCCCCCCCATACTCAAATTTATGGGGGGGGGAGACATATTTTCATTGTATTTTGAATATTTTACTTTGGAAAACACACTGAAAAGCCATATTAAGGGCTAATTTGTAAGTTATTCACCGACAATCCCTTTTTAGCCAAGCTATTATAATCAAGGGAACATAGTTCATTATATTTTACATATTTTTGATTGGAAAACACACCGAAAGGTCATATTATTTGAACTTACATCAAACGTTGGAGGGCATACATTTGAAGAACTATCTATTATTTGTATATATTGTTCTATATTTCAGCCTATACTGATTTCTTAAACTTCAAAACCCTGAAATATACTGACATAACTGTTATCTATTTGCGAAAATCGTACTAGGTCACGCTATTAGAACAATAATTACCTCACTATCTATCACTCACGGGGAACAGTTTCAAAACAATACTTCATACATCATATAGTCAGCTCATTTAATTGGAAATTAAAGTGGATAATGCCCAATTCACAGGAGGGGGCTTGAAAACTATGGGTTTTAACTACGATATGCAAGACTAGAAAGAAAAGTCTTTAGGAGTGGAGCTGCCCATCACCTCACCCCTCGCTCTCGAAATCCCCACCCCCTGCCCCCAAAAATCAAATTTTCCAGAGGATTTTAAATCCCCCCCCCAAAAAAATTCTAGGAATGTATCTTCATGATATCTAATCATTTTCATTGTAAAACCTGTTTACCGAAGCGCTAGTGCTACCTAAGTAAAGAACTATGTGGGTACAATATGTTGTTTTTGGTTTTTTTCATCATAGCCAGGACACTTCGTATAGAAGGAGTCATCGCAAAAACTTTGAAAAGGGCTCATTGATTGGAAATTAAACGGGATAGTGACCAATTCACAGGAGAGGGGCGTGAAAACTATGGTTTTCAACTAAGATATGCAAGTCTAGAAAGAAAAATCTTTAGGAGTAGGGCTTCCCATCACCTCAACTCTCGCTCTTGAAATCCCCCCCCCTAAAGTTGAAGTCTATTCTAAAATAGTATAACCACAAATTACATAATATTGCATAGAAATACCAAAACCATAGGTTAGGCTATGTCAGGTTAGGTTAGAAGTTAGGTTTCTACACGTTTAAGTTAGGTTAGATTAGGCTAGCTTATCATGAGCGCTCATGATAAGCTAGCCTAATCTAACCTAACTTAAACGTGTAGAAACCTAACTTCTAACCTAACATGACATATCCTAACCTAGGGTTTTGGCATTTCTATGCAATATTGTGTAATTTGTGGTTATGCTAGTTTAGACTAGACTTCAACTTTAGGGGGGGGGGATTTCAAGAGCGAGGGTTGAGGTGATGGGCAGCCCCACTCCTAAAGACTTTTCTTTCTAGTCTTGCATATCTTGGTTAAAAACCATAGTTTTCACGCCCCTCTCCTGTGAATTGGTCACTATCCCGTTTAATTTCCAATCAATGAGCCCTTTTCAAAGTTTTTGCGATGACTCCTTCTATACGAAGTGTCCTGGCTATGATGAAAAAAACCAAAAACAAAAAATAGTACCCAATTATTTATGTAACTAGGTATCACTATTGCTTAGGTAAACTTTGTTTAAAATGAAAATAATGAGATATGATTACAATAATTGACTAGAAATTTTTTTTTGGGGGGGGGGATTTCAAAAAATAGGTAAAAGTTGAGGTTTGGGGGCAGGGGGGGTGGGGATTTCAAGAGCGAGGGTTGAGGTGAGAAGCAGCTCCACTCCGAAAGACTTATCTTTCTAGTTTTGCATATTTCAGTTAAAACCCATAGCTTTCGAGCTCTGTCCTGTTAATTGGGCATTATCCACTTGAATTTCCATTAAAAGAGCTGACTATCTGATGCATGAAGCTTTGTTTTGCAACCGGTCCACGTGAGTGGTAGATCGTGTGGTAATTATTGTTCTAATAGCGTGACCTAGTACGATTTTCGCAAATAGATAACAGTTATGTCAGTATATTTCAGGGTTTTGAAGTTTAAGAAATCAGTATGGGCTGAAATATAGAACAATATATACAAATAATAGATAGTTCTTCAAATGTATGCCCTACACCGTTTGATGTAAGTTCAAATAATGTGTCCTTTCGGTGTGTTTTCCAACCAAAAATATGTAAAATATAATGAACTATGTTCCATTGATTATAAAGGTTTGGCTAAAAAGGAATTGTCAGTGAAAAACTTACAAATTAGCCCTTAATTTGGCTTTTCGGTGTTTTTTCCAACGTAAAATTTTAAAAATAAAATTAAAATTTGTCTCCCTCCCCCATACAATTGAGTATGGGGGGGGGAATTTAAAAGCATATTGTATTTGCTTTTTTATGTGCGCACTTTATAATTTTAATTAATACCACTAAATTATTTTTTGTGTTCTCACAAGAAAAATATCTCGTCTTTTAAGATAATTAGCCGTAGTTAGTTGAAACTGTACATACACATAGTAATTTTTGTCTAATTGAGTGTGTGTGTGTAAATTTTTGTGTGTGTTTAATTTTTTTGTGTGTGTAAGTTTTTGTGTGTGTGTATGTGTTGTTGGTTGCGTGTAAGTTTTTTTGTGTGTTGGGTTATGCGTTTGTGTGTGGGGGTAAGTTTTTTGTGTGTGTGTAAGGTGGTGTGTGTGTTTAAGTTTTTTATTGTGGTTCATTTTTTGTGTGTGTGTAAATTTTTTTGTGTGTGTGTTCTGATTTTTGTGTTCTCGCAAGAAACTGGCTCGCCTTCAACATGCTTAGCCGTAGTTAGTTGAAACTGTGCATAAATATCGTAATTTTTAGTCTAATTGTGTGGCTACTAAAGGAACAATGAGCAATTTTTTCTGTAGGCTAGATATCTTCGCAGTTGACCTCTACCCCCTATTTTCTGAGGGGTGTTGACACACTGACAGCATTGTGACGCTTTGGTGATGGTTAATCGGTGTTCTCGTTGATGGTTTTCGGTTGATTATCATCATTTTCATTAATACCACTTAATGATTTTTTGTGTTCTCGCAAGAAAAATACCTCACCTTTTAAGATACTTAGCCGTAGACGTTATGTCTTGTAGAATAGCATGGGGATTCCTATAGCTTCAATCAAAGTATTTCCGTCTTGTAGAATAACATGGTCTTATACAGGCAGGGAAATAACATGGGAATTCTTATACAGGCAAGCAAATAGCATGGTCCTATAGCTGCAAGCAAATAACATGAGAATTCCTATACAGGCAAGGAAAAAACAATACACCTATTAGCCCAGAAACCTGTCTGATTGCCCCAGAAACCTGTTTGGTTGGCCAAGAAAGCTTTCTGGTAGGTTTTGTATAATTCCATGTGCAATTGATATCTTTTTTGCAATGTTTAGGAACAGGTAGGGAATCCCCGCTCGTTTGGAATTTTTAGGACCGGTAGAAATGTCTTCCGGTTTTTATTCAAATCCCAATCACCAATTCAGGCTTGGATAAAAGGGTTAAATGTCTGGGTCAATGATAATCACTCTCTTTGAAAAGGTGTAGAGGCACGATAGAATAGTATGGGAATTTCTAGGGGCGCGATAGAAGTATAGGTTAACATACTACTCTTATTCTCACTGTGGGGAGGAAATGCAACCCCCAGTATCCTTTCCTTTGGAACAATTTAAGCAAGGTAAAAACAATTCAAGTTCATGATTTTATTAAGCGGTGGAGAGACTATTCAGGATAAGTTTGAAACACATTAAAAATTGTTGGACACTATTGGCTAGTTTTTATGTGAATCTATCTGTAGTAAATAGATGTTCATTGATTTACTATTTTTTAATAATTTGTTTGTAGCAATTGCCAGGCGAATTTTTTTATAATAAACAAATTTACCAGTCTTGGGCTGATGCAATCTCGAAAGAATGGAATTTCAAGGAAAATAACTCCTGGAAAATTTCCCCAGGGAAAACTTCCACCATGAAATATCTCCCCAGAAAATAATCCCCGCATCTACGGTAATGCCCTTCTCGTGCTTTGATAACGATCATATTTCAAATTTAAAAGTATTTGAAAAATTTCTCCCGTAAGAATTTCTCACCGGGGGAGTCCTCCCCCTCAAAAACACTCCTCTTCTGCAGAAAATGCTTGCAGTTATTTTTAAGGCATTTGCGATAAAATTTGAATAATAGCAAAAAAAATGGATGGTTAAGAGGGATTGCACACCA
>NC_142800.1:17125553-17141148 GCF_049724085.1 Artemia sp. Qi Xiang Cuo
GAGACGAAACATAAACAGAGACGACACATACACAGAGACGACACATATGCAGAGACGAGAAACACACACACAGACGACACAAACACAGAGACGACATACACAAAGAGACGAAAAACACACAGAGACGACACACACAGAGATAAGACAAAAACCCAGAGACGATTAACACACAGAGACGACAAACACACAGAGACGAGGCACACAAAGAGACAAGAAATAAAGAGAGAGAAAACACACACATAGAAGACTAAAACACAGAGACGACAAACACACAGAGACGACGCACACAACGAGATGATGCACACAGAGATTACACATACAAAGACAACACACACACATAGACGATACGCACACACAGACGACACAAACACAGAGATGACACACACACAGAGAGACAACAAAACACACAGAGACGACACAGACAAAGAAACGAGTCACACACAGAGATGATACACACACAGAGATGACCCACGCACAGAAACGACACACACACAGAGACTATACACGCAGAGAGACGACACACACAGAGAGACAACACACGCACAGAGATGACACACACACAAAGACGATACACACAGAGATGACACAGACAGAAACGACAGTCACACACAAACGACACGCATACAGAGACGGAAAACACAGAGACGACACACACACACAGAGACGACACAAATCCAGAGACGACACAAACACAGTGACGACATAAACAACAAAGACAAAACACACACAGAGAGAGGACAAACAAACAGAAATGACAAATACACAGATACGAAACACACACAGAGACGACACACATACAGAGACGAAACATACACAGAGACGACAAGCAAACAGAGACGACACATACACAGAGACGAGAAACACACACACAGATGACAAAAACACAGAGACGACATACTCACAGAGACAAAAAACACATAGAGACGCCACACACAGAGATACGACAAAAACCCAGAGACGATTAACACACAGAGACGACAAACACACAGAGACGACGCACACACAGAGACTAGACAAAAACAGAGAGAAAACACACACATAGAAGACGAAAACACAGAGACGAAAAACACACAGAGACGACGCACACAACGAGACGACACACACGGAGATTATACATACAAAGACAACGCACACACATAGACGATACACCCACAGACAACACAAACACAGAGATGACACACACACACACACACAGACAACAAACACACAGAGATGACACACACACATAGACGACACACAAAGAGACGACAGACACAAAGAAACGAGTCACACACAGAGATGATACACACACAGAGACGACACAAACACAGAGACGACACACATTTTATAGTCAAAAGGAAATGGAAGGCAACAAACGCCCCATCCTCACCCACCATTTCCCCAGACACATCCAATTGACATATACGTTATGGCTATCTCAAAATTTTAATTGGATGTATTTTTTGGAAATAGTGGGCGCAGAATATAAAATGTAAAATAAATTTAAGCATAAAATCATAAAAAATCAACAAGAAAATACAATTCTCTTAATGCATCTATTTGTATCAAAATACTGTTTTTTTAGAGTTTTTGTTCGTATTGAGACGAGTTACTCTTGCTGTACAGTTCTTACCGCGAACTGTTTGAGCTGACGAAACTTATATAATCCCCAGTTTTCAGGAGCTAAATCTAGCTTTTATGTAATGACGTTAGTTGCAACTGGTGTTTTTTTTAATGCTACATGATTACAAACAAGAAAAGGCCTGAGGCTTTTTCTTCTTTGAAAGAGTAAGAGACGAACGTCAAACAATCAAATAGCTAACTAAATTCAATGTATGTATTGGTTTGTTATTCAAATGACTTTATTTAATGTTTTATATTGTTTTTGAGTAGAAAAGCAACTATAAGTTTTAATTTCCGTTTGAATTAGTCCTCTTGCAAAATTCTAGGACATCTGGGTAGATACGATAACCCCTAGTAAAAAATAGAAAAGAAAAACAAATAAACACACATCCGTGATCTTTCTTCTTGCAAAAATACCAAATTCCAGATTTTTGCAGATAGAAGTTTGAAACCGTTACAGTAAGGTTCTCTGATACACTGAGTCTGATGGTGTGATTTTTATGAAGATTCTATGACTTTTAAGGGGTGTTTTTTCCTTTTTTCGAAATAAGGGCAAATGTTTCAAGGCTCGTAACTTCTGATAAATTAAGACTAAACCTGATGAAATGTATATATTTAAAATCAGCTTAAGAATTTAATTCTTTTTATGTATCTATTGATATTAAAATTTTGTTTTTAGAAATCCGGTTACTATTGAGGAGAGGGCACTAGCCACTCCAATATCTAATCGAATGAGCCTTTTTTCAATATTGTTAGACAAAAATTTCAATAATTACCTTATATGCCCCAGGGCATAACTTATAACCCTTGCCCTAAAGACTGTATTAGGAGAGTTCTTTTCACAGATATAATTTTCTGAACTTTCGCGTGAAACAAAATTACTGTTTCAAAATTTTTATTGGGTGAGATTTTAGAAAAGGTTTGCCTGAGAAGGGATGTTATTTGCCTTCCAATCAATTTTGATTGTTAAAGAGGGCACTAGCCATTTTTAGTTTCAACCGAATGAGCCCTTTTTAAGTTTCTACAACAACATGTTCTATAAAAACCAAATTTTGCTATATCCAAATTTTGATTAGATGTGTTTCGGGAAATGGTGGGTGTGAAAGAGGTGGGAGGTGGGGGAGGACATTTTTATTTATTTATTTTCTGTATGATTTTGAAAGGTAGAGCTATTTCTTTATAATATCGCGCCCTGGTCCAGCTTTGGTCCGTCACAGCAGGCTCTCCACACTTGCCGGTTCGGCATTTGGCAACCGCAGTAGCTGCTCCCTGGGATATGGATGACCCCCAGGTCAAATTCAAAATGTTGCAGTTTTTTATTAAATGTGTTTTAAATGATAATTTTAGAGTAAATAACAAAAAAACAAAAACTTATAACCCTTACCCTGAACTTATAACCCTTGCCCTGAAGACTGTAGTAGGAGAGTTCTGTTCAAAGATATAATTTTCTAAACTTGAACGTGAAACGAAATTACTGTTTCAAAATTTGGATTGGATGTGTTTCGGGAAAAGGTGGGTGTGAAAGAGGGGTTAGTTTGCTTCCAATCAGTTTAGACTATTAGAAAGGGTACAGGCCACCGAATTTCCAATTAAATTAGCCCTTTTCGAAGTCTCTATCACAATATCTTCGATTCGAAGTGCCCTGGTCTAAAGAAAAAAAATAATAGATTATGCCAACACCGTTCTTCTTTGCCCCGGGGGCATATATTAAAATCTTGCCCTTAGGACTGTAAGGGAGTGTCCTCCTCAAAAATATGCATTTTATCTGGAAATCAACTACTCTGAACAAAATGGCATTCTCAAATTTTTGATTGCATGTTTTGTAGGAAATAGTGGCCGTTGAAGGGGAGTTAGTTGCATTCAAATCACTTCTGATCATCAAAAAGGGCACAAGCTGCTTCATTTTCTCATTCCATTAGAAAATGAAGCAGCTTGTGCCCTTTTTGATGATCAGAAGTGATTTGAAGGCAACTAACTCCCCTTCAACGGCCACTATTTCCTACAAAACATGCAATCAAAAATTTGAGAATGCCATTTTGTTCAGAGTAGTTGATTTCCAGATAAAATGCATATTTTTGAGGAGGACACTCCCTTACAGTCCTAAGGGCAAGATTTTAATATATGCCCCCGGGGCAAAGAAGAACGGTGTTGGCATAATCTATTATTTTTTTTTCTTTAGACCAGGGCACTTCGAATCGAAGATATTGTGATAGAGACTTCGAAAAGGGCTAATTTAATTGGAAATTCGGTGGCCTGTACCCTTTCTAATAGTCTAAACTGATTGGAAGCAAACTAACCCCTCTTTCACACCCACCTTTTCCCGAAACACATCCAATCCAAATTTTGAAACAGTAATTTCGTTTCACGTTCAAGTTTAGAAAATTATATCTTTGAACAGAACTCTCCTACTACAGTCTTCAGGGCAAGGGTTATAAGTTCAGGGCAAGGGTTATAAGTTTTTGTTTTTTTGTTATTTACTCTAAAATTATCATTTAAAACACATTTAATAAAAAACTACAACATTTTGAATTTGACCTGGGGGTCATCCATATCCCAGGGAGCGGCTACTGCGGTTGCCAAATGCCGAACCGGCAAGTGTGGAGAGCCTGCTGTGACGGACCAAAGCTGGACCAGGGCGCGATATTATAAAGAAATAGCTCTACCTTTCAAAATCATACAGAAAATAAATAAATAAAAATGTCCTCCCCCACCTCCCACCTCTTTCACACCCACCATTTCCCGAAACACATCTAATCAAAATTTGGATATAGCAAAATTTGGTTTTTATAGAACATGTTGTTGTAGAAACTTAAAAAGGGCTCATTCGGTTGAAACTAAAAATGGCTAGTGCCCTCTTTAACAATCAAAATTGATTGGAAGGCAAATAACATCCCTTCTCAGGCAAACCTTTTCTAAAATCTCACCCAATAAAAATTTTGAAACAGTAATTTTGTTTCACGCGAAAGTTCAGAAAATTATATCTGTGAAAAGAACTCTCCCAATACAGTCTTTAGGGCAAGGGTTATAAGTTATGCCCTGGGGCATATAAGGTAATTATTGAAATTTTTGTCTAACAATATTTAAAAAAGGCTCATTCGATTAGATATTGGAGTGGCTAGTGCCCTCTTTAATAGTCAAAAGGAAATGGAAGGCAACAAACGCCCCATCCTCACCCACCATTTCCCCAGACACATCCAATTGACATATACGTTATGGCTATCTCAAAATTTTAATTGGATGTATTTTTTGGAAATAGTGGGCGCAGAATATAAAATGTAAAATAAATTTAAGCATAAAATCATAAAAAATCAACAAGAAAATACAATTCTCTTAATGCATCTATTTGTATCAAAATACTGTTTTTTTAGAGTTTTTGTTCGTATTGAGACGAGTTACTCTTGCTGTACAGTTCTTACCGCGAACTGTTTGAGCTGACGAAACTTATATAATCCCCAGTTTTCAGGAGCTAAATCTAGCTTTTATGTAATGACGTTAGTTTCAACTGGTGTTTTTTTTAATGCTACATGATTACAAACAAGAAAAGGCCTGAGGCTTTTTCTTCTTTGAAAGAGTAAGAGACGAACGTCAAACAATCAAATAGCTAACTAAATTCAATGTATGTATTGGTTTGTTATTCAAATGACTTTCTTTAATGTTTTATATTGTTTTTGAGTAGAAAAGCAACTATAAGTTTTAATTTCCGTTTGAATTAGTCCTCTTGCAAAATTCTAGGACATCTGGGTAGATACGATAACCCCTAGTAAAAAATAGAAAAGAAAAACAAATAAACACACATCCGTGATCTTTCTTCTTGCAAAAATACCAAATTCCAGATTTTTGCAGATAGAAGTTTGAAACCGTTACAGTAAGGTTCTCTGATACACTGAGTCTGATGGTGTGATTTTTATGAAGATTCTATGACTTTTAAGGGGTGTTTTTTCTTTTTTTCGAAATAAGGGCAAATGTTTCAAGGCTCGTAACTTCTGATAAATTAAGACTAAACCTGATGAAATGTATATATTTAAAATCAGCTTAAGAATTTAATTCTTTTTATGTATCTATTGATATTAAAATTTTGTTTTTAGAAATTCGGTTACTATTGAGGAGAGTCGCTCTTTCTGTACAGTGCGTTACCGTGAACTTTTTGACAGATGGGAATTGTGTAAGCTAATTTGGTGTCATGGCCTTAGAGGTGGCTGAAACCTGGTAAAGAATAAACAATGGCATACTTTGGTTTAGCCAGCTGCCTGATTCTTTGAAGTTCGTCTTTTACTATTCCAAATAAGAAGAAGCCATAGACTTTTTCCTGTTTGGAATCTAGGTTGCACCGGTATTTACAGTAATCCAACAAAAAAAAAAACAATTTAAAAATTTTCATTTTTTTTCTAATTTGAATTAACAAACAGTTTGTGGTAACGAACTTTATATAGTAAAAAACACTCGTCTCAATAGTATCCGAAGCTTAAAAAAATGGAATTTTGATATCAATAGATGCATTAAAAGAATAAGATTCTTATACTGATGTGAAATATATAAGCTACATCAAGTTTATTCTTATCCATGAAATGTTAAGAGCCTGAGAAAATTTGTATTATTATGTTCAATGTCCACCAAACATTGTGCCAACTTACTTTTATATGCCTCCAGGGTATAACTTAAAACCCTTGCCCTGAGGGCTGTGGTGGATTATTTTCCTCAAAAACATATTTTCTATCTGAAAATCAAGTATGCTTAACAAAATTGCCATCCCAAAATTTTGATTGAATGTGTTTGGGGAAATTTTGGCTAGGAAAGGATGTTGGTTGCCTTCCAATCACTTTCAACCATTAAAAATGGCAGTAGCCACTCCAATTCCTAATCAAATGATCCGTTTTGAAAGTTTCTGCGACCACTCCATCGTTACGAAATGCCCTGGAACGGAAAAAATAATAATACATTGTGCCTACATTTTTCTTTTCTTAGGAAGCGCGATAGCACACCCTATGCTTTTATTTAAAATTTTCAAGAAATATTTTAGTTTCAGTTAACAAATAATTTTTTTGTTAAAGCCCCCCAAACATTACTGCATTTTACATAATCATGGATAATTATTTAAAATGAAACCGTATTGACAAACACCATTTATGATGAACTGTATCGGTCCCTTATGTAAACTTTACTAACCATATGCTATAGTTAAGTGGCCTATAAAATTTATTAGAGGAAAAAGGTTGTTCTTTATTATAAAACCTAAAAAAGAATAAAACTAATTTTAAAATTTTCATGTATTTTTCTCGTTTAAATTAAAAGATTAAAAATGTTGCTGAAATACCAGAATTATTTTTGCAGTTTATAACTTTATCGATTGAGAATTGAAAACTAAAACAGCATGAAAACTTCATCAATCTTACGTAACGTCACTCTTTATATCATATATTGTTATTAGTACACAATCGGTGTTAAATATTGTTTCCGTCACTTATTACTTAATGTGGTTTTGACTGATTACAAAACCAAACTTCTTTGAAAAGGCTACAGTATGAAAAGATATAAAAAATGCAGTTTCTTGTAAAAAGTGATTCTATCCTTAAAAATTTTTGTTTTTTATCAAGATAGGCACTAGAAATTTGAATTTCTGTTCCAATAAGCCCTCTTGTAAAATCTAGGATGTCTGGGTTGATACAATTACCTCTGGTAAAAAAAAAACAAAGGCAAACAAATAAACACGCATCCGTGATCTTTATTCTAGCAAAAATATAAAATTCCACATTTTTGCAGATAGGAACCTGAATCCTCAACAGTCAGGTTTTCTAATGCGATGAATCTAAAGGTATGATTTTTATTAAGACTCTCTGGTTTTTAGGGGGTCTTTTCCTTTTTTTTAAAATCGGGCAAATTTTCTGAAGCTTATAACTTTTGATGGGTAATAGTAAGCTTGATGAAACTTGTATATTTAAAATCAACATAGAAATTCAATTCTTTTGATATATCTATGCTTATATATTAAAATTTTGTTCCTTATAGTTTTGGTTGCTATTGAGACCAGTTGCTCTTGCTATACAGTTCATTACCATGAACTGTTTGATAGATGGAGTTCATATAAGTTAAATCAGTATCAAGGTTTATAGAGATGGGTAAAACCTTGTAAAGAATGAGCCATGGCACATTTTGTATTTAGTCAACTGCCTGATTCTATTATTGATTCTATTTTATTCTGCTTGATCTATTACTATTCCAAATAATAAAAAGCCAGAGACTTTTGTCTGTTTGTAATCCGGGTAGCAGTGGTAGCTAGCTATCAGGGTTGCAGTGGAGGCCAAAAACCTGTTAAAAATCGATCACGTCCCATAGCAAAAATTATAATACCTTATTACTCTTAAAACCTGAGTCAAATAAAATAAAAGAAGTAAATATTAGAACAACCGTGTTCGAGACACCTATGCCAGAAATCTACCGTCCTTTGGCAGAAAAAAAAGGAAAATACATTGGCTTGAAAATCGAGAATAGTGGCTACAACCATGAAATTCTGCATATAGTATATGTTTTGGTTTCTTTCCGTTTTGTTCCTCCTCAGCTAGATATATAACAGGTCAGTCTGCTTAATTATGAATGGGGATTATGAAAGTTCCGTCAGTATCAAACTGTTCGTGGTAACAAACTTTATAGTAGTACTGACTCATCTCAATAGTAACAGAAACTCTGAAAAACAGAATTTTAATAGCAATAGATACAAAAAAATTGGATTTTAAAGCTTATCTTAAATATATAAATTTCATCAAGATAACTCATATCTATTGAAAGTTTTCAGCCTGAAAAAACTTTATTTTGACCCTTAAAGTTAAAGAATCTTAATGAAAATTATACCATCAGTTTCAGAATACTAAAAAACTTTACTGTGGAGGTTTAATGCTCCTATCGGCAAAAATGTGGAATTTAATATTTTTGCCAGAAGAACGATCACAGATGCGTGTTTATTTGCTTGTTTCTTATTCTCCCAAGCGGTGATCGTATTGACCCAGCGGTCCTATGATGTCACAAAAGGGCTTATTCAAACGGAAATGAAAAGCTCTAGTGGCTTTAAAAAAAAATTCATGAGGGTTCGAGGTCAGTCAACAGGAGCTACTGTAGAACTGATTAATAGAACTATTGTTTAATTATAATAAAGATTACATTGAAATACCATCATTCGAATAACCATCCATTGTATACATTGGGATTAGTTAGCTAGTGACTGTCTGAGGTTCATTTCCTATTATATCAAGGAAGAAAAACCTTTAGGCCTTTTTCTTGGTTGTAATCAGGTTATTATAAATGGTTTAGAATGGAAAACAAGCTCTTGCTCAACCTAACTTGTATATACAACTGAGCAATAGTATAGATTTGCAAAGTAATATTTAATTATATTAAATGACTAACATTTGAAAAACAAACAATGGCATTTATTGGACCTAGTGAGCTGCCAGACTCCTTAAGGTTCGTCTTTTAATATTTCAAAAAAGAAGTAAGCCGTGAGCTTTTGCCTGTGTGTAATCTAGGATACAACAGTAGCTATCTGGTTCACAAAGACTCGATCAATGGATAAGGCTCAATTCCAGACATGGGCTTGAAACCTATACAGTAAGATTCTTTAATAAGCTGAATTTGATCTTCATTAAGATTTTATGATTCTTAGGGGCTGTTTTTCCCTTTTTTGAAAATAAAACAAATTTTCTCAGGCTCATAACATTTCATGGACGTGAATAAACATGATGTAGCTTATATAATTCACATCAGCATCAGAAACATATTCTTTTAATGTATCTATTAATATTAAAATTCAATTTTTTTAAGTTTCGGTTAGTATTGAGACGAGTCTCTCTTACTACATACAGTTCGTTATCACAAATTTTTTAACAATTCAAATTAAAAAAAACCTGAAAATTTTTAAACTGTTTTTTTTTTTTTTTGGATTACTATAAATACTGGTGCAATCTAGATTCCAAACAGGAAAAAGTCTATGGCTTTTTCTTATTTGGAATAGTAAAAGACGAATTTCAAAGAATCAGAGAGCTGGCTAAACCCAAAGTATGCCATTGTTTATTCTTTACCAGGTTTCAGCCATTTCTAAAGCCGTGATACCAATTTAACTCACACAATTCCCATCTGTCAAACAGTTCATGGTAACGAACCGTACAGAAAGAGCGATTCGCCTCAATGGTAACTGAAATTCTAAAAACTAAATTTTATTATCAAAAGATACATAAAAAGAATTGAATTATTATGCTGATTTTAAATATATAAATTTTATCAGGTTTATTCTTAATTTATCAGAAGTTACGAGCCTTGAAAAATTTGCTCTGTTTTCGAAAAAAGGAAAAAACACCCCTTAAAAGTCATAGAATCTAAATAAAAATCACACCATCAGATTTAGTGTATCAGAGAACCTTAGTGTAAAGGTTTCAAACCCCTATCTGCAGAAATCTGGAATTTGGGATTTTTTCAAGAAGAAAGATCATGGATTCGTGTTTATTTGTTTTTCTTCTTTATTTTTACTTGGGGCTATCGTATCTACCCAGAGGTCCTAGAATTTTGCAAGAGGGCTAATTCAAACGGAAATTAAAAGTTGTAGTTGCTTTTTTAATCAAAAACAATAACAAAAAATTAAAGAAAATCATTTTAGTAACAAACCATTACATATATTTGACTTAGTTAGCTATTTTATTGCTTGATATTTGTCTCTTACTCTTTCAAAAAAGAAAAAGCCTCAGGCTTTTTCTTGTTTGTAATCATGTTGCATTAAAAAAAACATCAGTTGTAACTAACGTCATTGCATAAAAGCTAGATTTGGCTCATGAAAACTGGGGATTATATAAGTTTCATAGGTTGAAACATTTCGTGGTAATGAACTGTACAGCAAGAGTAACTCGTCTCAATACGAACCGAAATTCTAAAAAAAACAGTATTTTGACACAAATAGATGCATCAAAAGAATTCAATTTTTGTTGATTTTATATTATTTTGTGTTTGAATTTATTTTACATTTTATAGTCTACATCCACCATTTGCTGAAACAAATCCAATCAAAATTTTGAGACAGCCATTTTGTTCAGCGTAGTTGATTTTCACATAGATATATCTTGGTTTTAGACTAGGACACTTTGTATCGATGGAGTTGTCGTAGAAACTTCAGAAAAGGATCATTCGAATAGAAAAGGAAGTGGATTGTGCCCTTTTTGATGGTCGGAAGTGATTGGAAGGCAACTAACCCCCCTTCAACGGCCACCATTTCCTACAAAACCTGCATTCAAAATTTTGGAGATAGCCATTTCGTTCAGCGTAGTTGATTTCCAGATATAAAATATATTTTTAAGGAGGACACTCCCCTACAGCCCTCTGGGCAATATTTTTAGTATATGCCCTGAGGCCTAGAAGATCGGTGCTGGCATAATCTATTATTTATTTTTTTTTCCTTTAGACCAGGGCAATTCACATCGAAGAAGTTGTCGTAGAAACTTCGAAAACGGCTAATTTAATTGGTTATTGGAGTGGCCTGTACCCTTTCTAATAGTCAAAACTGATTGGAAGCAAACTAACACCTCTTTCATGCCCACCATTTCCCAAAACACACCCAAACAAAATTTTTATATAGCCGTTTTGTTCAGCGTATTTGATTTTGAGATGGAAATTATGTTTTTGAGAAGGATACTCCCCCACAATCCTCAGGACAAGGATTTTATGTTATGACCTGGAGGCGTTTAAGGTTTTTATAGAACATGTTGTTGTAGAAACTTCAAAAAGGGCTCATTCAGTTGAAACTGAAAATATCTAGTGCCCCCTTTAATAGTCAAAATTGATTGGAAGGCAACTAACACCTCTTTTCACGCCCATCTTTTCCACAAACTCATCCAATTAAAATTTTGAAACAGTAATTTTGTTTCACACTTAAGTTCAGAAAATTATGTCTTTGAACAGATTTATCCCACTACAGTCTTCAGGGCAAGGGTTAAAAAATATTCCCTGGGGGCATATTAGGTATTTATTGAAATCTTTGTCTAACAATCTTGAAAAAGCGCTCATTCGATTAGAAATTGGAGTGAATAGTACCCTCTTTAATAGTCAAAAGGAATGGGAAGGCAACTAACGCCCCATCCTCGCCCACCATTTCTCCAGACACATCCAATTTAAATTTTAAGATAGCCATTGTGTTCTGAGCAGTTCAAAGTTTAGGAAATTATACCTTTGACCAGGAAACTCCCCCTATAGTGTTTAGAGCAATAGTTATAAGTTATGCTTTGGGGGTAAATAAGGTTTTTATTGAAATCTTTGTCGTAAAAACTTGAAAAAGGGCTAATTTGATTGGTAATTCAAAGGGCTAGTGCTACTTTCAATAGTCAAAAGTTATTTGAGGGCAACTAACCCCTTCTCATGCCATAATTTTCCACAAACAAATCCAATGAAAATTTTTATATAGTCATTTTGTTTCACGCAGTTTAAAGTTCAGGAAATTATATCTTTGAACAGAACCATCCCCCGACAATCCTCATGGCAAGGGCTGTAAGTTATGGCCTGGGGGAATTTAAGGTATTCATTGAAATCTATTTCACATAAACTAGAAAAATGGCTATTTTAAATGGAAATTAGAGTAGCTAGTGCTATTTAAAATAGTCAAAAGTGATTGGAGGGCAACTGTTCCCCCTGCATCCATCATTCCCCCATACACATGTAATTCAAATTTTGACATAGTCATTTTTTTCAGCGTATTTGATTTCTAGATAGAAAATATATTTTTGAGGAGGACACTCCCCCACAACCTTCAGAGCAAGGATTTTAAAATAAGCCCGGGGGGCATATATGGCTTTTATAGAAAGAGTTATCGTACAAACTTCAGAAAAGGCTCTTTCGATTGGAAATTGGAGTGGCTTTTGCCCTTTTTAATAGTCGCAAATAATTAGAGGGCAATTAACACCCCTCTCAAGCCCATCTTTTCCCCAAATACATTCAATCAAAAGTTTGAGATAGCCACTTTCTTCAACGTAGTTTTAAGTTCTGGAAATTAGGTCTTTGAGGTCGAAAGCCCCCTACAGCATTCAGGTTAAGGGTAGTAAGTTATGCCCTGGGAGTATATAATGTTTTTATAGAACGCATTTTTGTAGAAACTTCAAAACGGGCTCATTCGATAGGAAATTGAAATGGCTAGTGCCCTCTTTAATAGCAAAAAGTGATTAGAAGGCAACTAATACTTTATCCAGGAACACCATTTCCCCGAACGCTCAAAGGAAAATATACCTTTGAGTAGGACACTTTCCCTGCAGTCTTCAGGGCAAGGGTTATAAGTTATGCCCTTTGGGCATATAAGGCTCTTATTGAAATCTTTATCTTAGTAACTTGAAAAAGGGCTCATTTGATTGGAAATTGAAAGGGCCTATGGCCTTTTTGAATAGTCGAAAGTTATTTGTGGGCATCTACCCCCTCTCACGCCCATCTTTTCACTAAAAACATCCAATTAGAATTTTGAGATAGTTTTTTTTCAAGCAGTTTAAAGTTCGGGAAATTGCACCTTTGATCAAGAAACTCCCCCTCTAGTCTTCAGGGCAAGGGTTATAAGTTATATCCTGATGGCATTTAAAGTTTTTATTGAAATCTTTGTCGTATAAACTTAAAAAAGGACTCATTCGATTGGAAATTGGAGTTCCTAGTTCCCTTTTTAATAGTCGGTAGGGATTGGAGGGCAATTAGTTCCCCTCCATGCCCATCATTCACCCAAACACATCCAATCAAAATTTTGAGATAGCCATTTTGTTCAGCGTAGCTAATTTCCAAATAGAAAATATATTTTTGAGGAGTAAATTCCCCCACAACACTCAGGGCAAGGATTTTAAGTTATGCCCAGGGGGGCATATAAGAACGATGTTGGCGCAATATATTATTTATCAATTTTTTTTTTTTGCTTTAGAGCAGGGAGCTCCGTATCGAAGAAGTTGTTGCAGAAACTTCAAAAAGGGCTCATTCAATTGGAAATTGGAGTAGATTGTGTCATTTTTAATAGTTAAAAGTGATTGGAAACCACATAGCATCCCTTCTACCCCCACCATTTCCCGAAACACACCCAAACAAAATGTTGAGATAGCAATTTTGTTCAGCGTAGTTGATTTTCACATAGAAATTTCTTGATTTTAGACCAGGACACTTCGTATCAAAGGAGGTGTCGTAGAAACTTCAGAAGGGGCTCATTCGACTGGAAATCGGAACAGCTTGGTTCCTTTTTTATACCCGAAAGTGATTGGAATGCAACTTACCCTCCTTCTAAGGCCACCATTTCCCGCAAAACATGCAAACAAAGTTTTGAGATAGCCATTTTGTTCAGCGTAGTTGATTTCCACATAGAAAATATGTTTTTGAATAGGACATTACCCCAGAGCTCTCCAGGCAAGGGTGGTAAGTTATGCCCTGGGAGCATATAAGGTTTTTACAGAAAGCGTCGTCGTAGAAACTTCAAAAAGGCTCTTTCGACTGGAAAATGGAGTGGCTTGTGCCTTTTTTCATAGTCAAATAGGATTGAAGGGCAACTATCACCCTTCTCATACCTACCTTTTCCTCAAAAACATTCTATAAAAATTTCTAGATAACCATTTCGTTCAATGTAGTTTTAAGTTCTGGAAATTAGGTATTTGAGAATGACAACCCCCACAGCCCTCATGGGGGGGGGGTTGTAAGCTATGACTTGGAGGTATATAAGGTTATGGAACGTGTTGTTGTAGAAACTTCAAAAAGGGCTTATTCGAATGTAAATTAGAAGGGCTTGTGCTCTTTTTAATAGTCGAAAGTATTCTCATATATTTGTTCTGATGAAAGAGATTGTGTAGAACTACAGTAAGGGAAATCAATTCATGATATGAGCGAATAGTAAAGAATTATAGCATTTCATGTTTTCATGTTTGAATGGATTCAGCTAAATTGTCCATAATCAGCCAAGAGTTTGGTTCAATAATATTGTAAACATCGAGTCCCTGCAAGAATTGTACCACCATCTCCGATGTAGCAATAGCTTTAACTCTATTGTATGACTCCTGCCAAACACTGCAGCAATAGAAGATTTTTTTCGGCTCTTCAACGAACATTTTATCACAATTTTTAATTATTTTAGTTAAGAGTGTCGTTTGACTTGACATTGATGGACCACATAGAAACGATCTGAATGGTGTTTTAAATTGATACATATTGCTGTTCACTTCAACAACTCACGTATAACTAACTGTAAACTATAAATGCCTAATGACTAAATAATTTCTCTATTGCTACTTCTACTCCGTTCAAGAATTAGAATAGAAACATAACCAATAAAGTATCATATTTTCTTTTATTTTTAATATAATAGCACTTTAAAAATAAAACAATCAGAAAAAAGCACTTGATATTGAATAAATACAATTAATCAAGATTTTTTTTATTCCTATACAAAAAAAAATTATGCAAAAAAACAACAAAATCAACAACAACATTTATTTGAAATACACATTAGGAAAAAAAACTATTTATTTAACAATAAATACGCTTAAAATAATAGTAGAGAGGGAGGTGCTACTCCCACACGACACCCCTGCTGCCACCTACAGCTTTTTTTTAAATAGTTTATGTCTAATGGGGACAGGGTCAATGACCTCTTTCTCCAGGTGTGTTTTTGGCCAAGTGCCCGCTAGGGGAGAACGTTATGATCTAGGAAACAGTTTGTTGTTGTTGTTTTTGACCAAGTGCCCGCCAGGGGAGAATGTTATGATCCAGGAAAAAGTATTTGTTGTTGTAAGCTCGAGGCAAATGTTATGATCCAGGAAACAGTTTGTTGTTGTTGTAAGCTCGAGGCAAATGTTATGAGTTTCCAGAAATGGGAGACAGTTAGATCACGTGTTTCCTTCTCAGCCAATCAGAGGGCTGCTTACATATTAGCGGTGGAGGGAATATAAGGAAAGGATTTTTGCTATAGTTTTATTAGTCTGTAAATAGAATTCAAAGGAGTGAGAAGAACAGTTTTGACTTTACT
>NC_142800.1:17146648-17239664 GCF_049724085.1 Artemia sp. Qi Xiang Cuo
GCAAGGGTTGTCAGTTATGCCGTGGGGGCATATAAGTTTCCTGTATAGAAAGCGCTGTGGTACAAACTTCAAAAAAGAATCTTTCGATGAGAAATTGAAACGGCTAGTACCCTTTTTAATAGTCTAAAGTGATTGGAGGACAAGTAATCCCCTCTCACGCCCACAATTTCCTCAAACACATTCAATCAAAATTTTAAGATAGCCATTTTGTTCAACAAAGTTGAAAGGTCTAGAAATTATGCTTTTGAGAATGACAATCCCCTCACAGCCCTCAGGGCAAGGGTTGTAAGTTTACAGAAAGTGTTGTCGTACAAACTTCAAAAAGGGCTCATTCGATTGGAAATTGAAAGGGCTAGTGCCCTTTTTAATAGTCGGAAGTGATTGGAGGACAACTGACCCCCCTCTCGCACCCACCATTTCCCCAAACAGATCCAATCAAATTTTGAGATAGCAATTTCTTTAACGTAGCTGACAGTCCTGGAAATTAGGTCTTTGAGAATGACACCCCCGCCCCCCCCAGCCGGCAGTGCAATGGCGGTAAGTAATAAACTGGGGATATATAAGGTTTTTATTGAAAGCGTTGTCGTAGAAATTTCAAAAGGGCTTATTCGATTGGAAATTAAAAGGGATAGAGCCGTTTTAATAGTTGAAAGTGATTGGAGAGCAACTAACACCCATCTCACGCCCACTATTTCCCCAAACACATCCAATCAAAATTTTGAGATAGCCATTTTGTTTAATGTAGTTGAAAGTTCTGGAAATTAGGTCTTTGAGGATGACTACCCCCTCACAGCCCTCAGGGCAAGGGTTGTAATTTATGCCCTGAAGGCATATAAGGTGTTTATAGAAAGCGTTGTCGTCAAAACTCAAAAAGGGCTCATTCATTTGGAAATTGAAAGGGCTAGTGCCTTTTTTAATAGTCGAGAGTGATTGGAAGGCTTGACATTTTCAAACAGTTCGTGGTAACGAACTGTAAGTAAAGAGCGACCCGGCTCAATGGTAACCGGAAATCTAGAAAACGAGATTTTTATACCAATAGATACATCGAAAGAATCAAATTTTATTTTAGATTTCAAAATATAAGTTTCATCAAGTTTAATTACACCCATCAGAAGTTAAGTGCCTGAGAAAATTTGACTTATTTTCGAAAAAAGGGGAAAAGACCCCCTAAAAATTATAGAACCTTAATGAAAATCACACCACCATATTCAGTGTATAAGAGAACCTTACTGCAGAGAGTTCAAGCTCCTAACGGAAAAAATTTGGAATTTTCCATTTTTTGCCCTAATAAATATAACGGATGGGTTTTTTTTTTTGTTTTTTTGTTTTTGTTTTTTTTTTTTTGTTTTTTTTTCCCCAGGGGTGATCGTATCGACCCAGTGGTCCTAGAATATCGTGGGAGGGCTCATTGGAACGGAAATTAAAAGTTCTAGTGCCCCTTTTAAGTGACCAGAAAAAATGGAGGGCAACTAGGCCCCCTTCCACGCTCATTTTCTCTGAAAGTTACCCAATCAAAATTTTGAGATAGCCATTTTGTTCAGCATGGTCGAAAATATGATAAAAATGTCTTTTAGGATGACTTGATCCCCCAAAGTCCCAGGGGGAGGGCTGAAAGTTATGAACTTTACTCTATTTTAACATATTTTTTTGGTTATTTGGAATTATACAGTCTTTTTCAGAGGATAGTGGGTCGGGGCGGGGGGGGACGGCGAGGGTCGGCCGATAGAGGTCCGACTCGGGCCATGTCGGCAGGGTTCCGGGGGGAAGGGACATTGCTAGGAAGGGGGCGCCGGATTTCCCAGCATTATTAAAGAAAAAGATCAGGAATTAAATAAAAAAAAACAAGTTTTTCAACTGATCAACTGATTGTGATTAAGAGGTCATTTTTAAAGAATTGGAAAAAATTTCGAACTACAGCTTAAAGAGCAGGGTATTGACTAGGGGGCGAACCCCCTAATATACGTGTTAAAAATTTAGGAATATAGAAGTTCGTTACGTAAGTTAATTCTAAGTTACGTATATTTATTACTAATAAAAACGTTCGTAAAAAAAATTAAACAAGTTTCGAGAAAGCCAGATAACCAAATATAATATGCAAATTTTGTTTTAATTATTCATGTACGGTGAGCCAAAATCAAAACCTGCATTAATTCAAAAACGTTCAAAAATTAAATAAAAAAACAAGTTTTTTTAACTGAAAGTAAGGAACGACGTTAAAACTTAAAACGAACAGAAATTATTCCGTATATGAAGGGGCTGTCCCTCCTCAACGCCTCGCTCTTTACGCTAAAGTTTGACTTTCTCACAACTCTATTTTTTTAAACAATAAAAAAACTTTAGCGTAAAGAGCGAGGCGTTGAGGAGGGGACAGCCCCCTTCATATACGGAATAATTTCTGTTCGTTTTAAGTTTTAACGTCGTTCCTTACTTTCAGTTAAAAAAACTTGTTTTTTTTATTTAATTATAGTAAAGATCGATGTATGTACAATGTTTCTTTTTTTTTTTTTTTTTTTTTTTTTAAACCAGGTTACTTT
The DNA here is from genome assembly GCF_049724085.1 of Artemia sp. Qi Xiang Cuo. Classification (NCBI taxonomy): domain Eukaryota; kingdom Metazoa; phylum Arthropoda; class Branchiopoda; order Anostraca; family Artemiidae; genus Artemia; species Artemia sp. Qi Xiang Cuo. Next base: position 17,149,183 of record NC_142800.1, read on the forward strand.
GTATCGAAGGTTTTGTTTTATGAACTTTGAAAAGGGCACATTCGATTGAAAATAGAAAAGGGTTAATGCCCTTTTTAATAGTTGAAAGTGATTGGAGGGCAACTAGCCCCACGCCCACCTTCCCATTTGCCCATTTTGTTTAAAAACTAAATGTTGCCTTAAGATGAAATAAAAATGCACTGTGTTAATGCTAATTCCCAATAAGACATCTCAGCAGTATCCTAAGAACGACTGAGGGTATTATGTTCAAACTTTCGTGGCTACGTTTGCTCTTAAAATTTAACCAAATCAAAATAGCGTAATTGTATCCACACAAATCAATACAAATGAATATGCTTTTTCAGTTTTATCATTCTGACTTTTATTAATGTTAAATATTTTTTGTCAAAATGTTTATATTATTTGATTTATTAAAGTTATAAAAGTAAAAACATTTATATTTTTTCATTAAAGTGCAAATTATGTTCTGGCCTTAGGAAGGCATGGGGGTTTTGAGCCCTACTCATGTTAATTTCTGCTCGTTTTGAGTTTGACTCGGTTTTTTTCTGTTTTTTGGGGTTTCATTTATTCATTGATGGTGATGTGTGGTAGTTTCACGCTTGGTAGATTATTTGATTTTATTTTTGCTCAGTTTTGGTTTAATGGAGTTCTATACTTTTCTTTGAAAAACTTAGTTTGTGGAAAAGGTTTTTTTTTTAATTAATAGTAATATCTGTCAAAGCTAAGACTGGTGGATGAATCTGCTCAACTGTGTAAATTACTTGCTGTTCTTAATTATCATTTTTTTCATAGAAATAACACATATTGCTTCTAAGACTGATTGTTTTACTGTAAAAAATTATAGATTAATTTCAGTTTCCAGATCATGGCTTGTCCCGCCTTGCTGAGTCATTATTACTTTTTCGACACGATTATTCGACAACAAATATTCTCCAGCTAGTAAATGCTGTTTCAGAGATTGCTGATGATACATTGATTGAGATTGTTCTTATAGGTAAGACTTGTAAAAAACATAAAATTTTTTTTAAGATTTAATTCCTAAAAGTGATATTGAATAGCTCCCACCGTTTAATATTAGAGGCACATTTTTAACCTGAGACAGGAGCAACCCTAATTGTTATCAATGAATTAATGATTGCCAGTACACTTCTACGTGCAACACGACTTGGGAATTTATGAATTGTTGAATTAAAATGTTACAGAGCAGGCTATTACTGTATTGAAAAACCAGTTGCTGTATGTTAGAGTGCATTTATTTTAAGTTGAAGTCGTGGCAGGCCTGTTAGGCTGTTCCGCCCCTAGAGAGGGTTGTGGGTCTCTGGGGTGCACAAAAGGCACCTTTTCCGTCCGTAGATCTTCAGAGAGCAATCCAGCTTCGTGGCTTCACCGTGGTAGAAGGGTGGCAACGGCCCTACTAACCTAACCCTGGCGGACGCCAGCTAACACGCAGAAGGGTTGCCGTCGGATTGGAGATCCTTCGGTTAAATATATTCCCACGAAACGATGGAAATGACAGAAAGAATGAAAAAAATAACTTTGGCTGCGGCATTCCCGGCAAGCGATTCGTCGGAGGCACCGGCGACCCCGACGAAAAGTGAACTAGCCGACCACTGTTGAAACATGGACAGTCCCTCAGTGTGGGGTGCTGGAATGTATGTTCATTGAAATGCCGTCGGTTATCGGTTTTTTGGCCATCCAAAAGGGAACAAAGGAAGAGAAGGTCCTCCCTGAATGGGGAGGGAAGAGGGAGTAAAGAGTAAAACTTTGAATAGATTGGGGTTGAAAGAGGAGTGTGCTTAGCTGTGTTGGCCTCTGGCGGCAGGATTTTGCTGTGAGTTGTTAGTAGTAGTAACAGTAGTAGTAGTTGTAATATATATATACATATGTATGTATTTATATATATATATATATATATATATATATATATATATATATATATATATATATATATATATATATATATATATATATATATATATTTATTTATATATATATATATATATATATATATATATATATATATATATATATATATATATATATATATATATATATATATATATATATATATATATATATATATATATATATATATATATAAATATATATAACCAGAATTTAGTTTCTGTATCACCTGCATTAAGCCAGCTTTAACATAAGACTTTTAAAATAACCCCCCCCCTCCCTTCGTCTGTTTTAGTGTCTTAATTCCGTTTTTTATATATATATAAATACACTTGGAAATTCAATCGTATTCATGAGGCGTATTTCAACGGTGTGTTCAAACATTGTATTTTACATATTGTACATCGGATACAGTCGTGTATCCAATCGAGCCACGAGACACAAGAAGATGCCGCCACTCTCAAAGCAAGTCTTATCGATGCATTCAAATATCGAGTCAGAAGTACTTTGAAAAGTCCTACTCACTTGAAATAAATACAATATTTTTTCCCAGTATATACCGTACGAAAATGTAAATAACGTAATTTTTTTCACGTAGCTTGGTTTATTTGCTCTCTGTTGTCTTTACAGTGCTTTTTGGCGCAGAATTTTTTTTTCCTTCTTATATAATCCTAAAAATTAATTTTTTCATATTTGGAGGTGACTTTTTCTACGTTGTGAAAACACTAAAAAATCCGTGTCTGCAGATAATATCGTCCAGTGAATCGTGTTGTTTAATTACGTCTTGGTGCAGTCATGCGTTTTTTGCAAGGCGCTTAGTCATATTTAAACTAGCCAAGTCAATTTTGGCAAAAGGATTTTGAGCCTGGTTTTCTTTGAATCGTATGAGAAATTTCACTTGACATTTTTGCTTTCGACAGGGTTATCGTGTCCTCGTCTTCAATATGTTTTAACTAGCGAAGTCGTTTTTGGCTAAATTATTTTTTAAAGCTTGGCTCTCATTGAATAGGATAAAAAATTACATGCAATTTCAAGCGACGTTTTTGCTTTCGAAAGGGCTATCGTGCCCTGGTATTCAATATGTTTTAATTAGCGAAGTTGTTTTTGGCTAAAATGTTTTTTAAAGCTTGGTTTTCTTTAAATCGGTTGAGAACTTCCATACAACTTTGTGTCGCGTTTTTGCTTTCGACGGGGTTACTGTCTCCACGGTTGCAACATGTTCAAACTAGTGAAGTCTTTTTTGGCAAAATTATTTTTTAGAATCTTATTCTCTTTGAATCAGAAGAAAATTTCCATATTATTTCACGTGACGTTTTTGCTTTTGACAGGGTTACCATTTCCTTGTTTTCAAGGTGTTTAAACAAGCCAAGTCGTTTTTGGCTAAATTATTTTTAAAGCTTGATTCTTATTGAATCGGATAAGAATTCATATGCGATTCCATATGAAATTTCGGGATATTGGAATCGTTACCGTATCCAAATCTTAAATAATTATTGATTTTCAAACTGGCTTCGATATGAAGTTAAGTGCAACTCTGATCGCATGCGTTAAAGGTATCAACAGATGACATTTCATCTTTCAGTGGAAAAATCGTATTGTGACTTGAATTTTGGACTAAGAACCAGCAAGAGCCAGGCATCCTGGTGCATCAGAATTAGATATCATAATCTAGTCAATCTGCGGGAAACATAAAGGTCAGCCTGGAACATACTATAAACATAAGGAACATGCTATAAACATAAAGGTCAGTCTGGAACACACTATAATGAGCCAAATTACATATTGTTTTCGCGCGACAAAATTAATCTTAAACTGGAGGAAGAAGTTGTATTTCATTTGTATCCGACTGACTAGTTTGTTAAAAGGTTCTGCGGTTACCGTCCAACATCGCTTTTAGTATTTTCTGCTGTTCCACCTTCAGATCGGGATTTTTTCATCCTATTTCGTTGTTGTTGAATACTAAGAAGTCTGAAATACCCGTCTGGATGTTTTGAACTACCAGGGATTACTCCTTAATAGGCTGTCAACAAAATAGGCATTTATAAGAAACCATTGAATTATCGCTTCGAGTATGGTTTTTTCCGGCAAACAGATGACGTTACTGTTAGTAAAGTATTGTGTTGAGTATGAAATTTTTTTTCTCCGTTTCACAGTTCTTTCTCTCAAAGAAATAAAAAATGAATAAATGTTAAAATATATATTTAAAATATTAACATTAATGATTTAAATTAAAATAATGTAATAAAATCATGATACTTAATACTCAAATTAAATTATGTTTAATATAATATAATTAAAAAATAATCATTAGCCGAGCAAAAACTTAAATATAATCAATATAAATGTTGAATAAAAGTAATATATATTTTTTTTAAATTTCAGCCAACCTTCCATGGCCTATACAGCAAGATGCACCGCAAATCAGTCCTCATCAGCTTCAAGTACACAGCTATAAGTCCCCGACATTTTGTAATTTTTGTGGAGAGATGCTATTCGGGCTGGTTCGACAGGGCTTGAAATGTGAAGGTGAGTCGATTTTTTGTGGTCTGTTTCTTTCGAAAAAGAAGTTCATTTAGAGTTAGGCCTTTAGATTATAAAATGATTTAAATGTACCTTTTTTGAACTTGCAGGATGATAAGCCAGATTCTGAGGATATACGGGAGGAATAAAATAGTTTCAAAGGGGAGGGGGTGGTATGCAGGGTAAGAAAAAAGGGGTTATGTGCGCACTTATTATGATGTCCTTTGTGTAAAACCATGTCTTTTGAATTGAATATCTATATCTTTTGTAGCAAATTATATCTTTTGTATTGAAAACCATACAGATAGTTTCAAGTACCAATTACCCATGTGACTGACTGTATCTTAAACAATAAATTGTTCCAAAAATAGGGTTCTACACCACTGTTTAGGAAAATAATGAAATAAAGACTGAGATGGCTAAGACATGTTCTCCGGATGAGGGATGACAAATTGTATTTTGGCCATCCATCTTTGGCCAAACGAAAGGCAGGTCGTCCCTGAATGGCATAGGAAGAGTTCATAAGGAAGAACTTAAAGGAAATTAGAACTTCGTGGAAAGGGGTGGAGTGATGCTTTGAATAAATCGGGGCGGGCGAGAAGCGTGCGCAGCTGTTTTGTCCTCAGGGGCCTTGGTACTGCAGTGAGTTTTTATTAGTAGCAGTAGTTGTTATATATTTAGTTACAAATCAACCTTATTTAGATTATAGCTTGTGAACCAGCAATGTCTGTGAACAAAACCAGGCCTTAATTTTTTCTACAGTTAAACATATACTATTTCAAACATTATTAACAGACAGACTAGTCCTGGGAAATCAATCCTAATTCTATGCATCAGTTTGAATGTGAAAAAAGTTGCCCACAGCAAGAAAAGCAATAAAAAAATCAGAGCCCTGAAATAGAAGGAACACTTCATAAAGCATGGGACCATGTAGAACTTCAATGAAGCCAACGGAAACACGTATTTTATTCTTAGGTGATGCCCTTGCCTCCCTTCAAGTAATTGTTGAAACATTGACTTTCATTTAAAACTAAACATATTTTGCAATAAGTGGAGAGATGCTCTGCCCCCTCAGTATTCATATTTAACGCGTACTCTAATAGTTTTTGTCCACGGGGATATGGTCATCACTATAGAATACCATTTGAAACTTGCTGGGGAGTTCTCGTAATAATGCACTTCTGTCCTAGAAAGGTGAAGTAAGTGAAATAAGACATTTATTTTTTATGTGCCACGTCGAAGAAAAGATATTAGAAAATTATGAAGAAATTTTTGCTGTGCCTCGTGATATGCAAGGAAATAAAAAGAGGTTATATCAAGAAGAATATATGAAAGATCATAAACCTAAAAAGACCAAAGGACTCATGCCGATTAGAAAGACCATAAGATTCTCAAATTGTAATACGAGGATCTGAACACGATGAACCTCTGAAAACCAAAATTTAATTAGAATCTAGCTCAAAATTGGGATGGGGAGGCTATAAAAAGTTGAAATATTCCTCCGTTTCTTCATATAAAAAAAGTACTTCTGGACGGGGCATATCGATTGATTTCAGAATTACTGTTAAGAAGATTATTTTGAACGTTTTGTCAAAAAAAAAACAAACTGTTTCTTAAATGATTAGTCAAAACCATGTTCCTCCTGGACTATATACAAATAAATTAAAATACAAGAATTATGTAAGTTTTGTCAGACCAACCCCCCCCCCACTACCCTTTTCCGAAAGGTTTTTTGTTTGGCACGTGTATCACTAAGTTAAACTATGGTATTGACACAAGTACCTAGAATGTAGATATATAAAAAAGAGCTTGAAAGGTTAATTTAAAAAATAAGACTAAAATGAAAAAAAATGTAGAAACTTGGGGTTAGAGATAAACTTTTCTTAAGCGTCCAGAGCATCCTGTAAATAATCTGCACTATTTTAATAGAAGACCTGTGATATCAGAAATTTTTATCGTACATTCTTAAACTCAGCATGTTTTATTGATTGGGTCAGTTTGTTTCACAGTTTTTGGTTTGGTTCTGCATTGCTTCTCACTCGAAGAAATAGTAAAATAATGGAGCTTTTGATGTCAAAATTGTCTTGCCGTATCTTGAGGCCTAAAAAAGCCTTCGTTCTGTGCAAAAGTAACATCGTTAAAACAATAGGAAAACCTGAAACGCAATTTTAGACTATTTTCCCTCTCTTGTAAAATAGATGAGTCGCTCAATGCATTTTGAATAACCACATCCGAAATTTTTTATCCCCTACAGTTATGGTCAGGTGCATGTTTGACATGTTACAAGCACAGTTACAAGCTCTTTAAAGATTCCTCTTTAAAAAAGGAACAAATTCCTTGACAGACCCTTAAGTTTGACTACAACGCGATTCCCTGATATGCTACGTTCCCTTTTTTCTACCTTTAGCTTCTTTTACTGAGGTAATTTTCCTTAATGTTTATCCTAACAGTAAAACTAATTTTTCAAAGGAATTTGTTCCTTTTTTAAAGAGGAATCTTTAAAGAGCTTGTAACTCTGAAGTACCTATTCATTTTTTTTTCTGCAGCACTAATCTGCAGCACTAAATATATATATATATATATATATATATATATATATATATATATATATATATATATATATATATATATATATATATATATATATATATATATATATATATATATATATATATATATATATATATATATATATATATATATATATATATATATATATATATATATATATATATATATATATTCTGTAACTTTAAATCTTAGGTTGGACTATATATATATATATATATATATATATATATATATATATATATATATATATTTATATATATATATATATATATATATATATATATATATATATATATATATATATATATATTAGTGCTGCAGATTAGTGCTGCAGAAAAAAAATGAATAGGTACTTCAGAGTTACAAGCTCTTTAAAGATTCCTCTTTAAAAAAGGAACAAATTCCTTTGAAAAATTAGTTTTACTGTTAGGATAAACATTAAGGAAAATTACCTCAGTAAAAGAAGCTAAAGGTAGAAAAAACGGAACGTAGCATATCAGGGAATCGCGTTGTAGTCAAACTTAAGGGTCTGTCAAGGTTGAGACCCATCTTGACAGAATATTTCAAGTCTGAAATCCTCCAAAAAATTTTAAACTCCCTTCCCATGTGCATTTTGAGCTGTTAATCCATTCCTGGAATTTTCATTCATTTACCATAACAATTGTCCGAGTTATGAACAACTTTTTTTTTCTAGAGATTGAAAGCATCTTCCCAAGACTGATTTGGGCAAATATTTATTCCTAAAAGTTCCATTGGCTTAGGATAACTAGGAAACAAGTTCTTGAGGCGAAGCCCTTCCTTGTTATTACCAAACAAACAAAATAAAAAATTCATGAGGATGCTAATTGTTCGTTGTTGTTTCGTTTGCTTATCATGTTATAAAATACTGATTTACATCTGAAAAAAAGAGATTTCCTAAGATTTTTCTTTGGCTGTTTCAAAATGAAGTTTTTAGAGCATTACCCCTTTTGTTAGCGTTGCCACGTTTAACCGTGAAAATGAATAAGCAAAACGGTTTAGTTGAAATTGATACCGCTTCTCGTCCTTAACAATTCATTATTGAACGGGCGATTCTCAAAAACATTTACACCTGTAAACGAAGGATGCGCCGTCTTAATAAGATTGACACCATGGGTTTTTAGCTCATTTTTTGCTGATTTTTACCTACGTTTCTTCATCATAAATTTGACGTTTGCTATTGCCAAAGACCATATAATTGCGCGTGGGGTTTTATTTTAAAAAAAATTGAAGTTCACGAGTTTCCCATTTGTTCAAGACATTAAGCCTGATTGAAACAATCGGATTTCAATTTCGATGTTCTTGCTATTTTGAAGGTTTTTTGTGCTTATGTATGCTTTATGTGTTTGAATATAGAGGGTGGATAAGGCCATTTGTGTATGGATGTAATCAAATTTTTCAAAATGAAAAAAAAATTGATCAGCATAAGGACTATTTAGGGACTTTCAATACCAACATACAAAGTCAAAAGATAATCAGCTGCTTTGACGCTGATTCAAAAACTGAATAAGGGTTCACACACTGACAAATTTCAGTTTTTGAACCCAATACTCATTTCAAATTGAGAACCACAGTTTATATAATTAGCAGTACGATCACTCTCTATCTCACCCATTATAAAAACCCGGACCGGGGTGCGAGTGCTCCGGAGAACGTTTTTGCAGATATAAACACAGGCGAAGTCAGATTAGCGGGGGTGTTGGTTATTCTGTTTACGTCTGTTTCCAACAAAGTGGATTAAAAAAATCGGAAACATAATAACAATCATCCCCGCTAATGCAGAAATAAGTGGGAGGAGCTTTTTGTTCGCAACGAGAACGAAGACCAGAAATGATCTGCGATAAGCTTACTGGTATATTCTGTCTACTGTGTTGAGAACTAAGGAAAAATCGTTTGCTTTTCTTTTTGAATAAACAAAAGCTTTAATTGATCTGCCTGTTTAATATTTTGGAAATACGTTTTTCAAGAAAAAAGAAAGAAAATGAAAAGGTTAAAGTTAAAATAACAAATATGTTTCTTTAGTACGTCTTTTTCTTTGAAAACCTGTCAGTTAGGAAATACTATACGTGAATGAGATAAATGATATCTGTGTAAACAAGTCCAACTGCAAGGGAAAGCAAATTCAAAGAAGAAAAAAGACTACTCGTTGGAATAATGTATATCAACGTACAGAAAAAAAATAAGGAAAGGCCCAAAAATGACGTATTGTCGTTCCCAAATTAAAGAAATTATGTCGCAATTTTGTTTGAAAATAAACTTGAAGTGAAGTTCTGTCTTCATTATTCTTTTTTTGGGCGATGTCGGCCAAGTGAAAATCGCCCTTCGTAGACCGTATTTGGCTTTTACTGAAAAAAACACTTTAAATACGCCTTATTTACCTCTTGAACCTTAAGAATCACCAATAAAGGTTGCAGAAAAAGTAAAAAAGTACGGACTACTTTGCCTGAAAAAGCCTGAACTTCGAGTGGAGGCACAGCTTGAGAAATATTAATGCATCTTTATTCACTTGTCGTATCTGAAGAGGCAGAGTTATTTCACAGGATTTAGAGGTGCTTAATATATTATTTGAAAGCCATTAAAGCATAATGTTGTTTTAATAATTATGTATATATCAAATGTGATTGTCGGATTCGCAGTTAAGGGCCCACACTTACCTTAAGTTGCCTTAAATCCCATTACCAGCGGAATAAGCAGAAAATTGGGGGACACAGGAGGAAAATACCTCTTCTTATCTCCAATTTGAAAGCCCTTCAGTTTTACTTAACTGGAGTAATAAACCTAATAACCCCCTAAAGTAATAAGCCTATGTAAGGTTTTTTTCCTCTGTTCGATTCTTAACTAGCAATGTTAGCTGCCATTTTTCTGTTAGGACTTAAAAATTGAAGTGCTATATACTAAAAATTGTTAACTAATAATTTTCAGAAACCCATTAAATGAGTGGGAAACACAAGACAAATATGAAAAAAAAAATCAAACTCAGAAAAAAATCAGCATAGCCAACTGGGCTAGCTTGAGTTTTAAATTTTACTGACTTAATATAACTCCTCGTTGTTTTATCTTTTGTTATTTGTGCTAGCCCGTCCCAGAAGATATTTGTAGGAAATTAATAAAAGCATTTGTTAACTGAGAAATATTACCTGTCATGGATTCTCTGTCAATGCTGGTAGCGTCGAAACTCCTCATCCTAATTATCTGCATTATCAGTTTTGAATATTGCACTTCAATCTTTCCAACAGTGATTCAGTTTGTTGGAATGAGATATACGAGTAAAAAAAAGGAAAAAATAATGCAGAAAAAAGAAATTCAGAATTTTTCGGATGTAGCCTGGGGATATATCTAAGTCTTACGTTATGGAAGCTATGCTGTATTTATGCGAGAAATATTTTCAAAGTTCTATAAATAGATAAATTCTGAATATAATGAAGAAAGAGGTTTATTGTTATAGCGCTTCGTTAGGAAAGGAACCTTGTATGACGATTATTGAAAGTAGTAGCCATATCGTAGCAATAATTATAGTAATATATTCCTACAATCTTCAATTTTTGGTAAACAAAAAGAATAACATATCTCTTTTCCCCTCAGCCTATCTCTTAAATGCTCAGTCTCAATGCTAAGGACCTTTTAAGAGATGTCCTACTGAGCTAACCTTTCCCTGATTTTTTTTTTTTTAGGAAACTGCAAAAGACTTGAGCCCTTAGACATCTATCTATGGTTTTCAGTAGCCTTCCAGCGCTGGGGGAAAAGAGCAAGGTTTCAGTGCTATCCAATGATTAACGCGGTTGTCTTTGCTTTCAAGGTGGGAAACTGTAAACCTTTAGTAAAAGAGTTTACGACGATGGTGATTTCAATGCTGCAGTTTTTTTCTTCCATATGAAGTCATGTTACGTTTGAAGGGTTTCCGAATTCTCAGAAGTTGTTTTCAACATTACAAATTATGTTGTTTCCACCTTTTGATTACTATCCGTCATGGTTTGCTCTTTACTAGGTTGCAGCTATTATTGCAACCATAAACCGTGCCATTCCGTTTTTTAAGCAGACACTGCTTTATTGTTAACCTGGTATATTATTCCAGGCTGTGGCTAAAACTATCACAAAAGTTGTGTTTCAAAAATGCCAAACGATTGCACAAATGTGAAGAGTCGACGATCGTCGTCTGTAATTTCACCGTTTTCTAGTCCAACAACTTTGAGTATACCCAAGAATATGTCTGAGGTGTTATCTATCAGTATGGCCAACATCACAGTACCTTCTATGGAGGATGGAATGGGAAGGGTAAGAAGTCTTGAATTTCTTGTATGCATTGACATAATAACTTATGTTTATATGCCATATGTTTATGACATAACTTATGTTTATATGACATATGTTTGTGACTTAACTTTTGTTTATTTGACATACATTTATGACTTAACTTTTGTTTATATGACATACATTTATGACTTAACTTTTGTTTATATGACATATGTGTATGACATAACTTATGTTTATATGACTTATGTTTATGACATAACTAATGTTTCTATGGCACATGTTTATGGCGTAACTTATGTTTATATGACATGACTTATTTTTATGTGACATATTTTTATGACATTACTTATGTTTATTCTTGCCTTTTTAACTCCTTGAGACCTAGCCACTACTGTGGAAGAAACGCCAGAATTTATGAATAATATTTGTTTTTCGCAATTTAATATTTCGTTTTATACTACTGAAGCAGAAAATCAAAATGGCAAGAAATTGGTTTGAAAACCCTACCACTTTACTAATTTGTCCTCCAAAACCTACTGGGGTTGTCTGTGTCCCAGTGGCCGCGTTAGGCACGTGCAACCTGTGCGGTCGCACAAGGCTTTACGCCACCAGGAACCCCGCATCTCATTGTAGGCATAACCTAAAACTGGAAGGATGTGTCAATTCACTGCCATCTCTGAGCATCATGGAAATACCGAACAGAACGATCCATCATGCTGTTTGGGGAAAACTTACCCTGAAAATACAGGTGAGACCAGAAAAACACCTACACATCAAGATCTAATTAAATAAATGACTGAAAATAATCCCCGATTCTTAGTAATAACCACTGGGACCCCGAATATTTCCTGTGGCCACATTGGCTAAGCATGACGAAACGAAAAAAAATTGTAAAGAAGATAATTATCCTCGTTTCCTCTTCTTTAATTTTTTTTGTTTTGTATTTGGGCCCTGCAAATAGATGCCGCAAAGGGCCCTAAAAAATCTAGCGCAGCAGCTGCTATGTTCTTAGGATTTTTGCCCGCTAGATTTTGGAAAATACCTTTTTAGGGGTATTTTCATTGAGAAATTGCTGCTTTGGGTATATTGGTTTTTATCTTGGACTAAAGCTTGTAAAATAGCTGAAAACAAAAGAGAGCTTATTATAACGAAAATCGAGCAAAAAATAATATTGTAAGAGGTTCGCATTCGAAAATAGGAGATAAAGTAAACAATATTGTAATTGTATGCTTGTTTGGAGAAACAACAGATTAGTCACGTACGCAGTGGTGTATTGGTATTGCATGGTGTATATGGGGTATTGCAATGGGTGCAATAATAATAATAATAATAAAAAAAAATCGGTTTGTAAAAATTAGCTCCCAAAGTTTTCACTGTGACTAGGAAAATCCAGTTTTCGACACTATTCTGATTCAGAACAGCTGCTTGGCTGAGATAAACAACCTTGATTAGACCAAGTAAATAGAATTTAGCAAAAAAAAAAGGACAAAAAAAGACAGATTGACTTTTACCGACATAATTTGATGATAATAATAAATCCTCCGCCAAGAGGAGCTTTGATGAAATTAGATAAAATTAATTCTCAGACAAAGCTGGAATACATTGTTTTCTTCTTTTGACAACTACAAGGTTGGGTTAAAACAAGAATCATCAGTCAATAAGAGAACCCAGTGAGAAGAGCAAGGGGTCTACTATCTCCTTCTTCCGTAGAATAAACGAAAACAAAAATTTTCTCCCTATTAGGAATCTCAGACGGGTTTACCCCCCTTTAAATAATTATCAGTTAAAAAAGTCCTAAAAATGATTTTGCAGATATATTATAGAAATTTATAATTTTGAGTTAAACGGCCCTGTTAACACGCTTTCAAGCATGAACCAAAATGCACTTTTCCGAAATTAAAGATTTTTGTGATTTCTCAAAAAAGGATGGCTGAGAGGGTGTCCTCTTTTAAAAATAAGATAAAGAATTTCTTAATGAATAGGGATGGGTGAGGGGGGGGGGGCTGTCTTCTGTCTTCTATCTTCTGTAAGTATTGGTTCGCGGATCCCATGAGTTTTATTTTTTATTTATTTATATGATTGCATTTTTCTTCTTCTTTTTTTTTAATATATATGTAGTATGTGATTAAAATATTGAGTCCTGCCACAAACAAATCTGTATAGATTTTCACGTGGTAGGTCTGTTTGATATGATTTTTTTGTGAATATTATTCTTTAATAAATGAATTTCTCTCTCTTTTTCAGTATAATTTGCAATTATTGGTGCTTTTTCCTAATTTTTCGACCTCTTCATGAAATAATTACTGCGTATATGCCTGCCACAGACCTCCGTTAAATGGCCGCATATGAATATAAATGTTTAAGAACTGTAGTGCAGACACAGCTGTACCTCTTATCCTCCTTGTTTTACTATAGTTTCACTCTGGATCTTTATCTTTAACATGGGCAACCTCTTAGTGTTTTCTCTGCCATTAAATCGTGTTTTCCACCGTTATAGTTTTTCTCCCCTGTATAGAAAAGGTTTAACAGAATGTTTCGAAACGGACGCTTTACCAGTAATAGAAGTAAAATGCATGCCAGTAGTAAATAGTCCAATGAAACTACTCATTGCAAATGAGACTACGGCAAATGAGACTACTACATGCATAACCTTTTAAGCGTATAATATCTACAAAGATGCTTCTAAGGGGAGAAGCTAAACAATCAAGTAATCAGCCCGGTTAAAGTAGCCCCTATTTATGTTGCTTGCTTTAACCCAGGGCTATGAAATGGGTAGTTAGTGACACCAATTTTTAATTAATATATAGTAAACCAGCTTTTATGTCTTATATTACTGAAATTTTTAGATATGCTTGATATGTTGCCAGAATGGTATCAGTTCTTATAAAGTTCTTATAAGTCATATAAAAAAACTTAGAGGGATCCAAAACCACTAAATCCAAACCAATTTTCTTTGACCTGGTACCTTGTGCTTCAGTCAAATGAAAGTATTGACCTTCATGTCATTTGATGCTATCAATTCCTCAATTTTGTTCTTTGCCTTGCTAGCCATTTTAAAAATCATGAGCTACGGAAAAAAGCCGTTCCAAAAAGTAGGAACAGTAGTAGCATTAATAGTGTATTATTAGTAGTAGTAGTAACAATAGTAGCAGCAGTATTAGCAGTAGTAGTAGGTACATTTTGTCTTTTGGTCAGCTGAATATCCCACTCATGACGCCCTAGATGCTTCCCCTTGGTACGGTAGGCCGTTCCAAAAAGTAGGAACAGTAGTAGCAGTAATAGTGTATTATTATTAGTAGTAGTAACAATAGTAGCAGCAGTATTAGCAGTAGTAGTAGGTACATTTTGTCTTTTGGTCAGCTGAATATCCCACTCATGACGCCCTAGAAGGTTCCCCTTGATACGGTAAGCCGTTCCAAAAAGTAGGAACAGTAGTAGCAATAATAGTGTATTATTATTAGTAGTAGTAACAATAGTAGCAGCAGTATTAGCAGTAGTAGTAGGTACATTTTGTCTTTTGGTCAGCTGAATATCCCACTCATGACGCCCTAGAAGCTTCCCCTTGGTACGGTAAGCCGTTCCAAAAAGTAGGAACAGTAGTAGCAATAATAGTGTATTATTATTAGTAGTAGTAACAATAGTAGCAGCAGTATTAGCAGTAGTAGCAGGCAGATTTTGTCTTTTGGTCAGCTGAATATCCCACTCACGACGCCCTAGAAGCTTCCCCTTGGTACGGTAAGTCGTTCCAAAAAGTAGGAACAGTAGTAGCAGTAATAGTGTATTATTATTAGTAGTAGTAACAATAGTAGCAGCAGTATAAGCAGTAGTAGCAGGTACATTTTGTCTTTTGGTCAGCTGAATATCTTTCTCATGATGCCCTAGAAGCTTCCCCTTGATACGGTAAGCCTTTCCAAAAATAATGCTGATTCGCCCGTATCAGCAATTTGTTTGCACATAGTATGTTTTGATTTAGTTCAACTTTCCCCCTCAATGTTTCCGCAGTTGTTTATTTCAGTATCCTAAGCCATACTAGTATCCGCTACAGAAGTAGTAGTTTTAGTTATAGCAGTAGTAATAGTTGCTGTGGTAGCAGTAGAAGCAGTGGTAGTTGTAGTAGTAGCAGAGTGCAAATCATGCCTTTTTGGTCAATTGATCATCTCCCTTATTATTTCCTTAAAGTTCCAAATTAATATATTCAGCAATTCCTGAGTTACATCGTTTTGACAACCCACAAACACATAACATATTTTAGTTTGATTTAGTTTCACACTCCCCTCAACATTCCCTGAAAGACTCGCCTGAATGCCCCTTGTATTTTGGGAAAGTGGAAGTCAAGCATGCATACTTTTTTCAATAACATATACTATACGTAAACAGTGAACGAATTGCCTAACGAATAATATACAGCTCTTGCCTTAAGGGCTGTAGGGGGGGGGGGTTGACATCCTGAAACGGATAATTACTGAGCCTTTCAACAATGCTGAAAAAAATAGATGTCTCAAATTTTATGTGGAAGTTTGTTTTGTGAAATGATGGGCGTAGGAGAGGGCCTGGTTACCCTCAAATCACTTTTGGCTTTTAAAAAGCGTACTATAAATTCTAATTTCAAATCAAATGAGTCCCATCTGAAGTTTATACGACCACTCATTCTATAAAAACTTTGCCCAGGGCATATCTTAAAACCTTTTCCCATGGGCTCTGGAGGGTTGTGTCCACACTGGAGACATTGTTTTACGTACTTTGGACTATTTTGAACAAAATGGCTATCTTTTAATTTCAAACATATACGTTTGGTGAAAAGAGGGTTAGTTGGGAAGGGGGGGCTACTTTCCCTCCATCACTTTTGACTCTTAAACTAAAACAAAAATTTCCAGTTTTTAACTGAAAGAGTCTCCTCCAAAGTTTATACAATCATCCCTTCCATAAACATATTAAATTCCCCCCAGGGCATAGCTTACAACCTTTGCCCCTAGGCTTTGTTTTTTTTTTCAACCCCAAAAGCCTTCTTATATGATCTTTAGAGTATTTTTTGAACAAACAGCTATCTAAAAATTTCTATTAGATTCATTTCAGGAAAAAAACGACGTCTGGGGGGAGGACTTACCTCTGATCACTTCGACTTTTAAAAGGGGTACTAAAACTATTGATTAAAGATCCAATGAGCCTTCTCCGAGGTTTATACGACCACCCTTTCTATAAAAACCATATATGCCCCCAGGGCATAATTTACAACTCTTGCCCTGAGGGCTGTGGTGAGAGGAAGGGTTTTCGCCCTCAAAAACATAATTTCCGAACCTTGCAACTACGTTGAACAAATTGAATAAATAAAATTTTTTTTTGGTTGTGTTTGGGGCATTGGTGGGGGCGGGGAGGGGCTGGTTCCCCTCCGATCATTTTCGACTATTAAAAAGAGCATTAGCCCTTTCAAATTCCAATCGAATGAGCCATTTTCAAAGTTTCTGCGACAACTCCTTCTATACTAAGGGACCTGGTCTACAAAAAAAATTAAAAAAAATACATTGTTCCAATGCCTATGATTATTCAATATTCACCAAAGGGTAGGCCTACTGGTTAAGAAAGTGGTTAACACGCCATATATTATATAGGGAAGATCCTTAAGAAACTAGTCAAACGTTTTTTGTTTTTTTTTCAATAGACAATTGGATTGGAAACCGTGGTTTGTTACTGCGTTTACAATATTTAAACTATTGTTTTTTGGAGTTTAGGGAGGGGAGGTACGTATGCTGAATTAGGTTACCTATTTAATATATGCTATGCTTTAACCCCCCCCCCTAATGTGCAAATATTTAGCCGAAATATGTTTCTAAGCTATTATGTTTTCATCTTATTTTGGTTTATTTCATTAGCATTAACGAAACTTCACTTATCACGGGTTTACCGCTTTCTTAACCAGTACCTACCAAAGTTTCTTTTGAAGATATTGAAAAGTCTATTGTCTTGGATGTCACCCTAATTGTTTTCCTAATTAAAGAAACAATAAGACAACCGGGAAGGCGTCATAACGCGGTGATTAATATAATCCGCCTTGGAAACTTCTTAGGTAACTCCAACTGGCGGGAGGCGGGAGGCGGGAGGTCAAAATGTTCTGACGTCAGGATCCACTTTTTTTTTTTAATTGCACTTCAGCCACCGTGATCGTAAGGTCAATTTTAATGTAAAGCACATAAATTATTGTGAAAATGCCTATAAGTTCAAATAGTGATGAATATAGGTAAGAAATTTAATTATTTTTGCGTATATAGGCCTTATACGGTAATCTTGCATGAACACTAGTTTACTCCTGTGAAGAAATAAATATAATAGAAAAAGAGGGGTATACTAGCCCATCTCACTTATCATCTCTTGTATAGGGTAGGCTGCAATGCCGCACTACAGACAATTTATAGGCTTAGTCTACTCTTGTGCAAGGTTGTACCCAGGATTTCTTTTTCGGAGGGGATTTTACTCAAAGATTGTTTTTCCAGGGGGTTTTACACAAAAAAAAAACGCATACAAAATTTGTTAATATCCATTTTTGTTACGTTATTACGATTCAAACAAACATTTCGGGGGGGGGGGTTCAAAACCCCCTAGCCCCCGGTACAGCCTTGCTCTTGGGTATAATATATCCTAGGAGAAAAAAGATTTTTTTATAATAATACAAACCTTATAACCCTCTGCATAAACAAAAGCTTTGACCTATATTTAGGTTATTTCCTAGTTTCCTAGGCTATTATTTTGGACATCCACCATATGGCTAATATGGGAGTAAAGTTCATTTGTGATGCAACTGGATGTTATATTTAGATTAAGGATGCAATTCTAGGTATGTATTTGCACACTAGGAGGGTGGGGGTATATATTCTGTGAATATACAGGTCCTAAGAAATTCAGCAATTTCAGAAACCATGTATAGCCTAGCCAACAAAAAAATTAAACAGCCCTTTTACTCTAGGGCTGACAATTTTATTTCTATTTTCGCTTTAACTTACTTAGTACCGGTGTCTAAATAAGTTTGAGAACCACTGGGCTGGACTAGCCTAGGCTGTGCAAAAAGTGTCTATTAATCATATAGCATATTCTCTCATTTGTTTGTGAGGTTGATATTGAGTATGTATATTTGTGTGAGTGGAATCGTGTTAGTTGGTAACAGGTTTTTTAGGTTTTTTAATATTAAGCTGGGTGTAAAACAAGGCAGCACTCTTTCTCCTAAATTGTTTAACATTTTTATAAATGATGTTGTTGATTATCTAGAGAATAGATGGGCTCCGAATGTTAGTCTAGGGACCCATAAACTATCACTACTATTATTTGCAGATGATATTGCCTTGGTGGCTAGCACACCGCAAGATCTGCAGACGCTTTTGAGTCTTATAGATGATTATTTGCTGATGAAAAAACTAAGGCTGAATGTTGAAAAGAGTGAAGTTGTTATTTTTAAAAAATGGAAAACAAGTGACGAAGATAATTATAAATTTAAATTTAATAATGAGGAACTTAAAGTAAGTAAAAGAATAAAATATTTAGGATTTGTTTTATCGGAAAATGGAAGTTTAAAGAGTCATGTTGATGAATTAATTAATAGAGGTAAAGTGGCAATGTCTGTAATTTTTAGAAATCCGACGATAATGGGAATTAAAAACCTAAAAATGCACAAAAGAATATTTAATACAACAATTTTACCAGTATTAGAGTATGGAGCGGAGATTTGGGGCGGAGAAGCGGCACAGAAGTTGGAGTCCCTCCAGCTCCAGTATTATAAAAGACTATTTGGATTATATCAGACAACTCATTCACAGGTTCTGAAAGGTGATATGGGCCTGTTTTCGTTAAAACTACGTAGGTCTATTTTGATGCTTGGATTTTGGTTGAAGATCATTAGGTGCAATTAAGACAGACTAGTAAGTGCTGCTTATTATCAGATGTTGAGCTATGATTCGAAAAAGTCGTGGCCATCTCAAATTAGGTCATTACTAGAAAGTGTGGGAATGGCTTACTTATGGAATGACGGTCTTGGTTCCCCTGATCTACCAACAAATTTAGTTAGCCAGGTACGATTTATCTTAGAGGGTCAAGAAATTCAGTATTGGCAAGGGCTGGTTTTAAATTTTGCTACATTGAATCATTATAATAAGGTTAAACCTAGTTTTGGAGAGGAAATTTATTTTAAATTCAATTTACCGGCTATGATTTTATGTCGATGAATTCAGCTTAGGGCGAATTGCCTTCCAATCCAGAGTAGACAAATGGTGTTCGACAGGGGTATAGTACATCCTGATGGTCGGTATGTGTGTCCTCTTTGTAGGGATGAGGACGAAGATTTGGACCATTTTCTCAGAAAGTGCCCGGTGCTCTCTGATTTAAGGGAAAATTACTTAAATGGGATTGTTTTGCTGCTTCCAAATATCTTACAAAGTAGTAATCCAACCACAATATTTCGTTTTGGTGCGTACATAGAGAAGGTATTAAAAAGAAGGACATGTTTTTACAATTAATTATTATTAATTATATGGAATTGAAGTTATTTTTTTTTTGGTATTTTACCAGAAGGTATTTTTCGCTATGTATTCATGTTAATGTGTGTTTGTAATTTGCTCTGTTGTAATTTTTCTATTTTCACATTTTTTGTGTGTATATGGCTCTTGGGCTTTTTGAAATACACGATCTATCTATCTATAGGCTAGGCTATACATGGTTTCTTCCATTTCAGTCTGTTTCCCAAGTTCTGTATTTAGCCCAGGGCTAGGCAATATCTGTGCCCATGTAGAGGGGGGGGGGTGTAATGGTCAAAGGAGGCGAGGAAAGGTTTGATTTGGAAAGAGCGTTCAATGGGAAATTCAATGGTTGGCTACCACCCTATCTTTTGTTAGGTCTGGCAGGGGGGCATAGATTTGATGTTGAATATGGTAGGCTATAGGCGAAATAGGTCTATAGATTAGAAAAAAAGGATACCACCAGATGGCTAATTTGACAGTGTATATATATACAAATCTTGAAATTAGCCAACAAGAATTTTAAACGTAGGAGTCCAGCTGAACATAAGGAAACATATCAAGAAAACAATTCTTACTCCATAATATGCAGAATAATCCTAGTTAACACACTTTGCAGGGAGAGAGCCTTTATCTTCACTTCTTTGCTTGTTTTTCCAGTTTCTCTAAGAAATTCATGAATTTCTTAGAGCTTATATATTCCCAGAATATATACCCCCAGCCCCCTAATGTGTAAATTCATACCTAGAATTGCATCCTCAATCTAAATATAACATCATCCATTTACATCACAAATGAACTTTACTCCCATATTAGCCATATGGTGGATGTCCAAAAAAAATGGCCTAGGAAACTAGGAAATAACCTAAATATAGGTCAAAGCTATTGTTTATGGAGAGTTATAAGGTTTGTAGTAGGCCATTTAGAAACAAATATTTTTTCTCCTCTGATATATTATACCTAAGCGCACGGGTTCACCGGGGGCTTGGAGGTTTTGTACCCCCCCCCCCTGAAGTGTTTGTCTGACTCATAAAAGCGTAACAAAAATGGATATTAATAAATTGTTTATGCGTTTTTTGAGGTTTTTTTGTGTGTAACCCCCCCCCCTAAAAAAAAAACCTTTGAGTAAAATACCCTCCAAAAAAAAAATCCTGGGTACGACCTTGCACAAGAGTAGACTAAGCCTATAAATTGTCTGTAGTGCGGCATTGCAGCCTACCATATACAAAATTTAAAAGGATCTGAGCTGGTTAATGGCTGTCCTAACTTGCTAACAAGATCCAAAAGTTATTCTCACACTATTGAAATCGTTTGCAGTTTTACTCAAGGCCTTGTATTTGGTCAATAAGAGGACTGTGTGGACTCAATACAACCTAGAACTTCATGTACACCATTAAATTGTCGGTCGGCTCCCTTACGTCATTAATGTACATCATCAAATTGTTGGTCGACTTTCTTGTTCTTGTAGTAAAACAAGAATGTACATCGTCAAAGTGTTGGTCGACTTTCTTTTTTTCTAGCAGTAACATAAGAATATACACCATTAATGTATTGGTCAACTTTATTTTATTATTCTTTTAGTAAAATAGGATCTTATTTGTAAACTGGTATAGTTAGCCCACCCCCAGATAATAAGGAGTGAGAAGACTATGAGAAAATTTATGGTTTTTTTTTTATAGTCAAATGTATAATGGTTCTTCAGCAGGCATTGTAGTCCATACCTTGTAGATTTAAAGAAATTTGTGCTGAATATTAAAGCAAATATCTGTAAGACAGTATTTTAGTCAGGGGCGGATCCAGGATTTTATTTAGCGGGGGCGCATAATAGGCTGCTCCGATAAAGTTGTAAGAACAGAAATACCAGCAATTTAAAGGGAACCTTGACAATTGTGCGTTATAGGTAGGTAGTGGAAAGGGTTGTAAGTTTAATCTAAGATCTGGTTAGGGTTAAAGTTCTAATAAATCTGTTGAAATTAAAATGATGTAAAAATGTTGACACAAAAAATGGTAAGTTATAAATACCACCCTGCCATAAAAAGAATAAAACGCTGTTCACCATCTACAAAAAAACTATTTAATATGTTCTGCGTAATTTTTAGCCGTTGCACTACTGACCACTATAGCGAGTGAGTTAAGTTTTGTATTAAAAAAAAAAAAAATGGTCTTGAACCATATTTTAGAGTCGTGCATTCTTTTTGACTATTTGTTTTGGTTAATTCATTTAGCCTGTCGTCTCAATATATTGCATCGTTTAGTAATTATTATGGTAATGAAGAGTAAAAAATGAGGATTAAGATACAATCATATATGCGTAAAAGATTCTACATTAAATACTAGTTCTTTTAGGGGTGTAACAAGAAACATAGAAGACAGAGATAGAAACTGTAGAAGACATTTAAAACAAGGGTTTTAGGTATAGGCAATTAAACATTAACTAATCATTATTTCTTTTTAAAAATAATCCCATGAAATCTCAAAATTTACTAATCAAAATTTTACTTTTCATAACAATGTAGCGTATCTTTCCACTTTTTAAAGTTCGATATATTTTGCTTAAATTACAGAATTCACAGTTTTATGATAAAAAGTCAATTTTTCTCTTTTTACTCCCGCCATATCTATTTGTTGCATGGTCAATGTCTACCTTAATATCTCGGTGAACAATATTTCCTTTGACAGCTAGTTCTGTCTGTCTAGAGTCCTATCAGTTTAGAGCTCTTCGTTACTATCTCATCTTCTATTCATCCTAAAACATTTAAATAAAGACCAAAATCGTCGTAAAATACGAACTATAATAAAGATACATGTAGGTATGCGCTTCAATTTAAGTATATGAGTCAAAATACTTGTTAAAAAAACAAATAGTTGTGTTTATTATTTTTGTACGTATATATGGTTATATACCAGATAAATTTACCAAAATAACCATAGTAGTTTTTGTCTGTCTGGTATTAATTTCTAAGCGAGTTTACCAATTGGGCCGAAACTTGTCACATGTTACCCGCTCTGCCAAGAGAGGTTGAGATTGATCTAGGGGCGGGGACTGTTGGAGGAAGGTTTTTTGTACTTATTATGGAACCGGTTATAAAAATTCTCAGGGTTTCAAGCTGTGGTAGATTTCTAATAGAAATTTCTTTAAATCTTGAAATTTTCAGATATTCAATTCATACGTTTAAAGCTCGATAAGTCTGTTGAGAACAAAAATTTGAAATTTGGCTCAGATTTAGCTTTAAGTAAGAAAATTGTCCTGTAAAAGCTTTGATTTATTAACAACTAATGTTGGAAGCATAATATTATTTTATGTGCGGTCCCAAAATAAGTACAAAATCCTCAGAGGTATATAATAACAGTATATACGATTTTATGGATAGATATATACAGCCCCTATCCATAAACATAACTATATTTTGTGACTGGTTGGTATGGAGAAGGTGAGCAATTCTGAAATAATATTGTAGTTGCATTCCGTGTCCGTGGTTAACTCAAGGGGTGTGAATTACTACTTTTTTTCCAACTTTTCATTAGTAAATGTTTGAAGATAAAAAATCGATGCCATTCCGCTTATTCAAACTGAGAATTCAGAGACCCGTTTATGCAGGCTAGATAAAATATAAACACATAATTGTTTGCCTTCTTTTATACATTTTTAAAAAAAATCTATTTTTCTTAAATGAGTACTCTGAAGGAGTAATCTCTGAAGGATTATTTCAATTCAAATACTTAGTTTTATGTGTACTATACGAACCTTTATTAAATTTGAGATATTTAAAAAATTCTGTTTGTTTTAAGTTTTAATGTCGCTCCTTACTTTCAGCTATAAAAACTTGTTTTTTCATTTAATCTAAAAACAAAGCATTTGCTTTAAAGTCTATTCATAAGACCGTACATATATTGTTTTCATTTATTTTGCTTAATAGATTATTTGTTTTATCGGCTCATTTATTGTATCATAATTTATTTAGTAGATGCTGATCTACAAGAACAGGAAGAACTGTTTATTCGAAAGCTGCACCAATTTTGTTTGGGATTTGACATTCTGGACCCTGTTGCTGATTTAAAGGGAAAGGAAATTAAGAGAGCAGCCTTGAGTGAACTTGTCGACCATATTGCCACTGCCAGAGGAGTTATTACTGAACCTTCCTATCCAGAAATTATTTGGATGTGCTGCTCTCTTGTACAGTGAGATTTTTAATTTGAGGTCATTGTATTTGTATCCTGCAGTAACCTATAAGCAGCAACTAATACCTGGGATATTTATACAACCTTACTTAGAACAATCTTAATATTTAAATTGTTTTTGTTGCACAAGTTTACTTGTATTAACTTGATTTGGTGAAAGATTTTCGACGTACACTGCCAGAGGAGTTATTACTGAACCTTCCTATCCAGAAATTATTAGGATGTGCTGCTCTCTTGTACAGTGAGATTTTTAATTTGAGGTCATTGTATTTGTAACCTGCAGTAACCTATAGCAGCAGCTAATACGTGGGATATTTATACAACCTGTACATTAGAGCAATCTTAACTTAATTTGAGGTCATTGTATTTGTATCCTGCAGTAACCTATAAGCAGCAACTAATACCTGGGATATTTATACAACCTTACTTAGAACAATCTTAATCTTTAAATTGTTTTTGTTGCACAAGTTTACTTGTATTAAATTGATTGTGGTGAAAGATTTTCGACGTACACTGCCAGAGGAGTTATTACTGAACCTTCCTATCCAGAAATTATTTGGATGTGCTGCTCTCTTGTACAGTGAGATTTTTAATTTGAGGTCATTGTATTTGTAACCTGCAGTAACCTGTAAGCAGCAACTAATACGTGGGATATTTATACAACCTTACTTAGAACAATCTTAACCTTTAAATTGTTTTTGTTGCACAAGTTTACTTGTATTAACTTGATTGTGGTGAAAGATTTTCGACGTACACTGCCAGAGGAGTTATTACTGAACCTTCCTATCCAGAAATTATTTGGATGTGCTGCTCTTGGATGTGAAAGTCTTGATTTGACTTTCAGGACCCTGTTGCCGATTTAAAGGGAAAGGAAATTAAGAGAGCAGCCTTGAGTGAACTTGTCGACCATATTGCCACTGCCAGAGGAGTTATTACTGAACCTTCCTATCCAGAAATTATTCGATGCGTAAGTTTTTTTGACTTTTTTAGTGGTTTGTTCTAAATGCATTCTAAATATGTAATGTTCTTACTAAAAATACAGAGAAACAGATAGACTACTTGTAAAAAATCGCGTAACTCATACTCATTTTTTCTTTTACTGGCTTGAATTTCCACATAGAAGAATCAATCAGGTGGAATATAACTTTTAATTTTTTTACTGGCTTAAAAATTGCCAAATGAGATTCACAGCTTAGATAATGCTCTTACTAAAACACAGAGGAACAGGGAGGGGTGGGGGGTACCAGGTTTCAATCCTTCCTCCCTTAAAATTTTTGCCCACAGAAACCATAATGATCAATAATCTTTTTTTGCACTTCGCTTTCGAACGGAATATCGTGAATACGGCCCTGAAAAGTACTATTTGTGCAAAATCATATGACTCATAGTTCTTGGTTCTTTTTAGTGGCTTAAAATTTGGCATTGGTTTTCAAATCAACCTGGTTTTTAAAGGGCTGTGCAATTTGTCTCTAGATATAAAGATTAACGTGATGGGCTTGCGAAAATGCGTGATGGGCGTGATGGTCGTGATGGGCTTGCGAAATTTCAAGAGGGGTTCAAATTCGGTTATCCCACTCCTCCGGATAAGGCCTCACGGGAAAGTAATTGTTGTTTTATCTTAGCTGTAATGTTTTCTCATTTTTTCCAATGAATGTTACAATGTTTTTTTAAGGATAATTAGGCTCATTATTTGTGGGAAATAATGATAAACATGGAATTGGCTATTCAAATATTAAATAAAAAATAAGTTTTTTTTAGCTGAAAGTAAGGAACGACGTTAAAACTTAAAACGAACAGATATTATTCCGTATATGAAAGGGGCTGTCCCCTCCTCAACGCCTCAATCTTTACGCTAAAGTTTTTTATTGTTTAAAAAAATAAGAGTTGTGAGAAAGTCAAACTTTAGCGCAAAGAGCGAGGCGTTAAGAAGGGGACAGCCCCTTTCATATACGGAATAATTTCTGTTCGTTTTAAGTTTTTACGTCATTCCTTACTTTCAGTTAAAAAATATATTTTTTTAGTTTAATTTTTGAACGTTTTTGAATTAATGCAGGTTTTGATTTTGGCTCACCGTACATGAATAATTAAAACAAAACTTGTATATTAATTTTACTTTTATTTGGTGAAATGACTCTCTCGAAACTTGTTTAATTTTATTTACGACCGTTTTTATTAGTAGTAAATATACGTAACTTATGAATTAACTTACGTAACGACCTTCTATATTCATATATTTTTAATTGACATATTAGAGGGCTCGTCTACTAGTCAATACCTCGCTCTTTAAGTTAAAGTTTAAATTTTGTTCCAATCCTTTAAGAATGAACAATTAATCACAAAGGCCGTTATTTAGAATAAATAGCTCTTATGAAAGTACTAAAAAAGCTTTGGCTGAAAGAGCGAGGTACTAACTAGGAAGTGAACCCAATCATACGCGTAATATTTCCTGTTCGTTTTAAGTTTTGATGTTACTCCTTATTTTCAGTTGAAAATTTTTTTATATTTGATTTCTGATCTTTTTTTAAGTAATGGTGAAAACTCCGGCGCCCCCTTCATAGCAATTTCCCTTCCCCCATGAAAACTTCCTTCATGAAAAGATCCTCCCCCATCACCCCCAACCCACCCACCCCCCAACTACCAGAAAAAATCCCCCTCAAAACGTCTGTATACTTCCTAATAACCAATACTATATGTTAACATTGGGCAAAGTTCATAACTTTCAGCCCTCCCCCCGGGGACTTCGGGGTATTACGTCATCCTAAAGACATATTTATCATATTTTCAGTTATGTTTAAAATAATGGCTATCTCATAATTTTGATCAGATGACTTTGGGAAAAACTGAGCGTGATTGGGGGCCTAGTTGCCCTCCATTTCTTTTTGGTCTCTTAAAAAGGGCACTAGAACTTTTAATTTCCAATCCATTGAGACCTCCCACGATATTCTAGGACGACTGGGTCGATACGATCACCACTGGAAAAAAGAGAAAAAAACAAATAAACACGCACCCGTGATCTTTCTTCTGGCAAAAAATGCAAAATTCCACATTTTTGTAGATAGGAGCTTGAAACCTCTACAGTAGGGTTTTTGATATGCTGAATATGATGGCTAATTTCCCTCGGATATCTTTTGACTCTTAAAAATTGAACTAGAACTTACAATTTCCAATCAAATCAGTCCTCTCTGAAGTTGATACGAACATCCCTTTCATAAGAACCATATACGCCCCCAGGACAACACTTACAACGCCTATCCTCCGATCACTGGGGGAGTGGGAAGTTTTTGTTATCTAATTTTTGAACAATTTCTAAATATGTGGCTATCTCAAAATTTGTAGCGGATGGGTTTCTTATCTGACCTTTGAACTATTTTAACAAAATGTTTGTCTCTAAATTTTCATCAGATGGATTTGGAACACGAAGGCGTGGGAGGGGGGCTAGCTGCCCTCAGAAATTTTTTGACTATTAAAAAGGGAGCTCGAATTTTCAATTTCCCATCAAATGAGCCCTCTGGATTTTATACGAGCATCCTTTTTACAAGAGCCATAAATTCCCCAGGGCATAACTTACAACGCCAGTCCCCAGGCCCTGGGAGGTTGTGACAACACCTGAGTTTTTGTTACCTGACTTTTGAGCTGTTTATAACTTAATAATAATAATAATAATATAATGCAAAACTAATAGGCCACAGGGCCTCTACAAAAATCTTTTAAATTGAAAAAAGTTTTAGGCACTTTCACCGTAGTATTTGTCCAGTTCCTTATTGGCTATCTCAAATTTTTTATTGTATGCATTTGGTGAAAAAGGTGTGTGTGTGTGGGGGGGGGAGGCTAGTTGCCCTCCAACGTCTTTTGACTCTTAAAAAGTGAACTAGACCTTAAGACCCATATATGCCCCCAGGGCATAACTTACAACGCCTGCCCCTGGACCCTGGGGTGTTTTGTCGACACTGGAATTTCTTTTATATGATCTTTGAACTATTTTAACAAAATAGCTATCTCAAAATTTTAATCGGATGCATTTGGGAAAACGGGGTATGAGGGTGGAAGCTGGTTACTGACCGATGTCTTTTGACGCTTAAAAAGTGAACAAGAACTTTCAATTTCCTATCAAATGAGGCCTCTCTGAAGTTTATGCGAGCTTTCCTTCCATAAGAACTATATATGCCCCAGGGCACAAATTTAACCCTTGTCCTAAAGATTGTGGGAGGGGGGGGGGAGTGTCCTGCTAAAACATATAATTTCCAGAACTTTCAACTACGTTGCACAAAATGGCTACATCAAAATTTTTATTCGATGTGTTTGGGGAAATGGTCGGCGTGGAAGGGGTGTTAGTTGCCTTCCAATCACTTTCGACTATTAAAAAGAGAACTAGCCATTTAAATTTCCAATCCAATCAGCTCTTTCTGAAGTTTCTATGACAACACTGTCTAAAAAAACCTTATTTACCCCCAGGGCATGACTTACAACCCTTGTTCTGAGGGCTGTGGGGGGGGGGGTTATCCTCAAAGACCTAATTTCCTGAATTTGCAAAGACGTTGAACAAAATGGCTATCTCAAAATTTTTATTAGATGTGTTTGTGGAAAAAATGGGCGTGAAAGGGGAGTTAGTTGCCCCTTAATCACTTTCGATTGTTAAAAAGAGCAGTAGCCCTTTGAATTTCCAATCGAATGAGTTCTTTTTCAAGTTTCTACGACAAAACTCTCTATAAAAACCTTATATAACCCCAGGGCATAACTTACAGCCCTTGCCCTGAGGGCTCTCGGGGAGTTTCCTCCTCAAAAATATATTTTCTATCTGGAATTCAACTACGCTGAACAAAATGGCTATCTCAAAATTTTGATTGGATGTGTTTGGGTGAATGATGGGCATGGAGGGGGGCTAGTTACCCTCTAATCACTTTCGACTATTAAAAAGGGCACTAGCCACTCCCATTTCCAATCGAATGAGCCCTTTACAAAGTTTCTACGACAACTCCTCCTTTGATACGAAGTGCACGGGTGTGGAGAAAAAAGACAAAAACACATTGTGCCCACATCGTTCTGTGCTTAAGCAGCACTGGCGCGCTGCCTATGATACATGACCCCAAGAACCTACAGAAAAATAAAGAATGGTTTTTTTTTTTGTTTTGCGGAGGGGCAATCTAATATCTCTTGGTTCCTAGGATTATTTTTTTATTGTGCCTATATTAGGGGGGGGGGTGTGGGTTGCTGACGCCCTTTTATTCCCGAAATTTTTTTCTAGGTAACATTTATTACACTGACATACTCAACGGCATAAAGGCGCCAATAGGACTTATTTCAATATAACTTATGGGTATCATGACGTCATATATCCTACGATTATTACGAAATTCATCATATAGTAATCTAGTATATGAAAAAAACAGTTTTTTGTCAAACAGTGATTTTAATTTAAGTATTTAATTACAAAAAACACTAGATACAGCAATTTCCTTTAAAATGAACCTTAAACAGCTCTCTATGATGTTCAAGTGCCCAGCTATCTTGGGAGGAGGTAAAGGGAAAAAATATGCTCTCGATGCAAATATCGTGGTCCCAGCCACTTTCCTTTTTTTTAAGTTAATCTATTTTCTTTGCTATTCAATCCAAAGGACTGTAATTTTCTTTTGCAGTAGTTTCGGACAATACTGTTCTAATAGTATGCTTTTTGTTTTGATCTGACTCTATTTTTAGGAGTTAAGGGCTATTGTATTTTTACTATGGGACGTGATCATTTCTTACTGGGTTGTCACTACAGCTACAACCCTGAACAGTAAGTATATAAATATATATGGAATCTGAGGAATTACCGAGCTTTCAGCAAAATATCGAAAACTGTGGAAGCTTAAATTAAAAAAATCATTCGAGGTGATTTGGCTATATAGGCTATATCTAGCTATACGATTTTGGTGTGTTACTACTGGCAGATTAGTTCTAAGGGGTGGGGATGATAGGGTGAGCTACCCCAGGTGCCCTGGTTGGGGAGATTGCCCACTGTGTTAATATTTTGAATTCGATTCGGCCTTTTTCGCTTATATTAGAGATGAAAGGGGGTGCTGTAATTGATTTTCCACTGAGTATCACCAACCCTATGAATGACTCGTAGAGAAAAACTAATGACGCCAGTAGTCTACTGGCGTCATTAGTTTTTCTTTCAGAGACGTGTTACTTACCTCTTTTATCCATAGCATGTATTTTGTGAACTTCCTATAGTTTTTCCTTGTGACAGTGTAGTGGATAAAGCTGTGCTTAGAAATAACCGGTACTGAGGTTCAATTCAGCCTGTTGCAAGGAATACCATCTTTCTTTGTTTGTTTAAAATAATCTTTTTACAATATTTTTTAGCTAATTTATTAAAAAAAAAATCAGGTGACTTTTTCCTGAATTGAGTCGATTTATTTTATGTAAGTACATTTCTTGTGATTTTGGTCCATTGTCTCTTTAATTGGAGCTGGAAAAAAAATTACCACTCCATTGCAATTTTCAACTGCCTTCGTTCAGTTTTGACACAATGTATTGATTGCGTTTTGGGAAAAAAAACTTTCCGAAAAATAAGTTTATCAAAGAAAAGTAAAGGCCATTTTAAACTTAAGCTCAGGAGATACGCAAATACCTGTTAAAATTCAAACTCAAAACGACCATAAATTACTATTAAAGAATAAATGAAACCCAAAACGAACAGAAATTAAATAAACAATCATAGCAAAAAACATACAACAAGTAATAATATAAATGAATAAATAGATCTTAAAGCGAGTAATGCTTAGATTGGATATGAAAATCAAGCTTAAAACGAAAACAAATATTTTGCTATTAAAGTATAAATGAAACAAAATATATTAATGTAAATGAATAAATAAATCTTAAAACGAGTGAAACTTAAATTGTTTATGCAAATCAAGTTTGAATCGAATAAAAATAACCACAAACAAGAGTTTGGGTATCGTATCACTGTGGAAGCCTAAAACCTACTACGTCATTGGCGCTCTACTGAAAACAATTCTCTGAAATATTTTCACTATTGTAAATTTAAGAAATCAAAAATTAATTAAGATTTTAGGGAATAAATATCAGCATATGTATATTAAATTGACAATGCAAATTTTTTTTCAGTAAACTCATTTGAATATTTTTTCAGTAAATTACAAATTATATTCTGGCTTTTAGAAAGCATAGGGGTTTTGAACCCTACTCACTTTAATTTATGCTCGTTTTGAGTTTGACTCTAATGTTTATTTTAATTTTTGTCCGTTTTGGGTTTTATTCATTTATTGATACTGATTTGGGGTAGTTGTATGCTTGGTAGATTATATGATAGTTCGGACGCCAGGTGTTGGAAGTGTGAACCATACCACGACGGAATGGGGCTGCTACGAGAATTAGCCTACCCTCCACCCCCTAAATTGACCATGCCTGTTCAAAAATACCAATGGTACTTGCTTGCGAGTGGTGGAACACTCCGAAACTTGACATTTTATTATATTTTGGTGTTTCACGCAAGAAAATGCATGTTCCACAAAGTTTGTGGTGCAGTTTTCGGCTCAAATAGAAATGCCTAGAAGCCATAAAATATTTCATAACAAACTAACACGATTAGTTCCAAAAAATGGCAAAACAATATGAGTCTTGAACAGTCTTGGAAAATATAAACAAAATCAAATTGAATATTTGATATATAATGATATTAATTGTTTAAGGATCCATCGGTTCAATATTTTTCTTTCACTGTAATTTTTATTTTCATTTTCAATGCTGTAAGAACTAGAAAATAATAAATTTGTAATATACAAGTAATTCATTTTCAGTGGAGCACCAATGACGCAGAAGGCTTTAGGTTTTTACAGTTAAAGAAGGGGGACAGTATCCAAATTTTGCTTGTACTGAAACTATATTTGTCTTGACCAATCTTGAAAAGAACTAATAAATTACACTGAATATTTGATGCATAGTGATATTAATTGCTAAAAACTCATCAGTTCAAAATTGTACTGTAATTTTAATATTTATTTTCATTATTAAGTACAAAAGAAAACGTTTTTAATATAATTCGTTTTCAGTAAAGCACCAATGACGCAGTAGGTTTTAGGATTTTGCAGTAATACGATGCCCAAACTCTTGTTTGTAGTTATTTTTATTCGATTCAAACTTGATTTGCATATTAAATTATGTTTCACTCGTTTTAAGATTAATTTATTCATTTACATTAATATATATTGTATGTTTGTTCGCATTGATTGTTTATTTAATTTCTGTTTGTTTTGGGTTTCATTGATTCTTTAATAGTATTTTCTGGTCGTTTTGATTTTGTATTTTAACAGGTATTTGTATCTCCTGAGCTTAAGCTTGAAATGACCCTTACTTTTATTTGAAAAACTTATTTTTCGGATTTTTTTTTTAATTAATTTTTCTTAGTTTTTGATTGCAAAAAGTTTCAAGCTTATTTTGGCAAGGGGAGGGTGCTTACTGTCCGATTATTCTTTACTTTAAAAAACAGATCTAGAGCTTTCAATTTAATTCGAATGAGACTTTTTTCAAAGTCTATACGATTACCTCTTTGATAAAACCTTATGTATAACCAATAGACAGCTTGCATAACTTGTGGACAGCGATTGACAACAATGATTGGATTGAAGAAAATAGCTCCAATAAGGGGGTTTAGACCATTTTTCTTACTGACACAAAGGTATCACGACTGTTTGGAATTGACCTTAATAGGAATTTGTGTTCCAAAGCAATTTTGCATCCATCAGAGAGTATGTAATTTAACCTTATATTTGGATAACCATAATAGATTTCCAATGTGTTTTCCCCTTGCAAAGCCCCTTCCCATAAGTTTTAAACCCGCCTTAATAAGTTACGCTCCAGGGCATAACTTACAACGCCTACCCCTGGGCCCTGGTGGGCTGTGTCGACACCGGAGTTTTTTTTATCAGAACTTTGAGCTATTTTAACTAAATGTCTATCTCGAAATTTTTATCTGATGCATTTAGAGCGTGGAGGAAGGGGAGGGGTTAGTTGCCTTTCGATCTCTATTGACTCTTAAAAAGTGAACAAGAAGTTTCAATTTTCAATCAAATGGGCCCTCTCCAAAGTTTATACGAGCATCCCTTCCATAAGAAATAATATGAAGGATTCGAAGAATCCTTAAATTACAACCCTTGCCCTGAGGGCTTTGGGAGAGTTGTATTCCTCAAAGACCTAATTTCGAGAACTTAAAGTTACATTCAATAAAATGGCTGTCTTAAAAGTTTGATTGGATGTGTTTGGGGAAAAGGCATGCGTGAGAAATCACTAGAGTGTACAAATCACTTTCGACTATTACAAAGGGCACTAGCCCTTGGAATTTCCAATCAAATGAGCCTTTTTTGAAGTTTCTATGACACCGCCTTTTATAAAAAGCTTATATGCCCCCAGGGCATAACTTAAAACCCTTGCCCTGAGGGTTGTGGGGGATTGTCCTCCTCAAAAACATATTTTCTATGTGGAAATCAACTGCGCTGAACAAAATGGCTATCCCAAAATTTTGATTGGACGTGTTTGGGGGAATGATGGGCGTGAGGGGGGGGGGCTAGTTGCCCTCCAATAACTTTTAACTATTAAAAAGGGCACTAGTTCTTTGAATTTCCAATTGAATGTGCCTGTTTTGAAGTTTCTTTGACAACGCCTTCTATAAAAACCTTATATGCCCCCAGAGCATAACTTAAAACTCTTGCCCTGATTGTTGTGGGGGAGTGTCCTCCTTAAAAATATATTTTTATCTGGAAATCAGCTACACTGAACAAAATGGCTATCTCAAAATTTTGATTGGATGTGTTTGGGGGAATGATGGGCGTAGGGGCGGGGGGGGGGGGCTAGTTGCCCTCCAAACACTTTTGAATATTAAAAAGGGCACTATATCTTTCAATTTCCAATCGAATGAGCCTTTTTTGAAGTTTCTATGACAACACCTTATACAACACCGTACAAAATCCTCAGCGGTATATAATAACAGTATATACGATTTTATGGATAGATATATACAGCCCCTATCCATAAACATAACTATATTTTGTGACTGGTTGGTATGGAGAAGGTGAGCAATTCTGAAATAATATTGTAGTTGCATTCCATGTCCAGGGGTGTGAATTACCACTTTTTTTCCAACTTTTCATTAGTAAATGTTTGAAGATAAAAATTCGATGCCATTCCGCTTATTCAAACTGAGAATTCAGAGACCCGTTTATGCTGGCTAGATAAAATATAAACACATAATTGTTTGCCTTCTTTTATACATTTTTAAAAAAATCTATTTTTCTTAAATGAGTACTCTGAAGGAGTATTTCGATTCAAATACTTAGTTTTATGTGTACTTATATGAACCTTTATTAAATTTGAGATATTTAAAAAATTTCTGTTTGTTTTAAGTTTTAATGTCGCTCCTTACTTTCAGCTATAAAAACTTGTTTTTTCATTTAATCTAAAAACAAAGCATTTGCTTTAAAGTCTATTCATAAGACCGTACATATATTGTTTTCATTTATTTTGCTTAATAGATTATTTGTTTTATCGGCTCATTTATTGTATCGTAATTTATTTAGTAGATGCTGATCTACAAGAACAGGAAGAACTGTTTATTCGAAAGCTGCACCAATTTTGTTTCGGATTTGACATTTTGGACCCTGTTGCTGATTTAAAGGGAAAGGAAATTAAGAGAGTAGCCTTGAGTGAACTTGTCGACCATATTGCCACTGCCAGAGGAGTTATTACTGAACCTTCCTATCCAGAAATTATTCGGATGTACTGCTCTCTTGTACAGTGAGATTTTTAATTTGACGTCATTGTATTTGTATCCTGTGACATTATTTTTACCTTATATTCAGATTCCTAAGGCTTTGATACCATTAATTTAGAAAATTTTGAAGTGATTATGCTTGATCCACTTAGTTTAACAGTGATTGGAAGCACAATTGGTGGTTTAGCCACGATGGCTATAACAGCTCTGGCTTTAAAAGGCTGGAAAAAATACAAAGAATCAAATTGTAGAATAGCAAAAGAACTTCGGCGAGACCTTGAGAATCGACTAAAGAGGAGATCGAAACTAGAAGCTTTGGTGCTGAAGACTACAAGCAATAAGCACCAGCCTATATTAGAGAGTGAGATTCGTAAAATAGCCTAGGAAACACAAGATTCCAAAGAAAACCGAATAATTGTCTTAAAGACAATTCAAGTAGGGCTAAAAAGCCATAGCGTCTACGTTATATACAAATGTGTGGATTTGCTCAACAATCTTATAAATATGGACTGTCGCCTTCTTCGTGAATCAACATGATTAGAGATAATTCAGACTATATTTGATCCTTGTCAATTACTTTTAAATAGAAATCAAATACAGATCCTCAGCACAACAACAAAAATAAACTTGTATAGAAGATTTGATTTCAAGGCAAATTTAAAACATATTTTAGAACAACTGGATATTCCAGTTCCGTTTTAGTCTCATTCAGAACTATGTATTTTTTACGAACTATGATGGTTGTAAGGCCGGATCAGATTTTTGTCAGTGTTGCAGCGATTAGTAGTGAAAATAAATGAGCAAAACTAATTAGTTTTAATTTTACAACGGTTTTGTCCTTATAAATTTTAAATTGAAAAATCTGTTGAGTCCCAATGACAACTACACATTAAAATGTAAGCTACCCTATTCTTAGGCTGTTTGGTTCACGTGTTTTAGCTGATTTTTGCTCCTTTTTAAACTACGTCTCTTTTTTAGTTTTGTGCAGGCTACGACCAGAAATTGCATAACTACGCATGGATGTCATTTTCTACGTTAGTTAAGTTTCGTATAACCTATCTAAGTTTAATGAAGCCATTGCCATTGGATCCAAGCCATAAAATCTAAAATTAAAAAGCATCTGATTTTATTAATAATATTTGATTTTTAGTAAAGTTTTGGGTTAGTTTGGTTTAATTTTAGTAAAATTAAGTATGAATGGTTCAGTAGCCTTGAAGACTAAATTCATAAATGAAGTTCGAAGAAAAGCAAATCGATACTCTATTTCGATTATCGATTCTAGCGTTCCAACTGCCAATCATCTGGCAGAATACATTTCCAGGATTTCTGGTTTCTGCTCTTTTTAAATGTTCATATGGCTTATTCAACTTAGACTTTATTTGGTATTCAGTGACTGGGATGTGGATCTTTATTTTTAGATATAAATGGTGCTTTCACATTATGCATGCTCCGGGCATATGTATACTTTGCCGTCCCATATTGCAATTTTTGACCAAAAATATTCTTCTTATGCTGTACCCTGGATATGCCACTTGGGGTGCTTACCCCCACTAGCCCCCCCCCCCTATATCTAGCCCTGTCTCCTTATGTCTGATTACTTTCGGGCGTTATAATTTACTGTAGATGCTGGTCATACTAGATTAAACGAAATTGGACCCTCTGTGAACCCTTTGAAAGCTGATCGGGCCCAATATGCCATTGCTCAGGTCGGTACGGTACTTCCCTTTTGCTATATTTTGCTCTTCCCTTATGTTTATCTATTAAAACTACAAGAAAACTTATAATTAGTTCTCTGAAGCATAAACTGAGAAAGACTTGGATGACTTGCTAAAGGCAGGTGTTAATTTGTCAAAAACAAGGTCGGTTTTTCAATATGTTCTTTGTGCCGTGCCTTGTGCGTCCGTTCTGTGCGTTTTTTTCTGACTCCTGTCTGGCGATATTTTCTTCGCGACAGAACGCCAACGAATCTATTCTGTTTTCTTTGTATTTTTAAAATATTTGATCGAGATTCCGACATGGACTAGAAACGTCTATGTCTCATGGCCTTATGCCGAGAAACTTGTGAAAAGATTGAAAAGCTTTCGATCAGATTTTGAAACTGATCTTATAAAATGTTCATGTCCCGTTAAGGCAGTGTATGACTATCTTAAAGTTGTTTTTTTTTGTGTGTGTGTGTTAATGTGATTTAAAAGTGCTGTTTTTTTCTTAACTTTTTTTTATCAAAGTTTATAAATAAATTTCCTTTTCCTAAAATGGAGGTTAAGAGTATTTAATCAAACCTTTTTTAATAATAAAGAAATAGGCTACATATAAAATACAGATAGCAAAATTTGATTCGCAACAATCCCACTGTTCTGGGGACATTATGAAGTAGCCCTTTCCCTCTAAAAAAATTGTGAATTAGCCCTTTCCCTCTAAAAAATTGTGAAGTAGCCCTTTACCTCTAAAAAATTGTGACGTAGCTATTGTTTTTAATATGTTAAATTGGTAGATAATTTAGCCACCCACTCCCATTTCTTATGTGTGTACATATGAAGTGACAAGTGCATGAAACGTTGTAAAAATAACCAACAAGCTGAAACAATCAAAGAGAGAGCCTACTTTCAACTTTAGTGTGGTAGTTGAAACAAGTGTCAGCGCTCAAGTGTATGATTTCAGATATAAGCACATGCATTAAGAAGTTTAAAAAAAAGGGCCTTGTTTTGAAAAGAAGTTTTGCCATGTGTTTTCTAAGTCCTTTAATTTCAAAACGAAAAAAGTGAAATTTGAACGTTCTAAGTTTAATGTAAGTTTGCCATAGAGAGCTTAAATTTTCAAAATTTCGAAATTAAATTTTTAATTTTGACATTCTTTTGACTAAAAATATTTACACTTTATTGAAGCTGTAGGTCGAGTATCCTACTAAAAAATTGTTGGTGGTAGAAAACAGTGACCTAGCAGTAATATTAGTGAAATTACCTAACTTTTCGAGACATAGTTGGAGAGAGCTGTTAATGGCTTTCGGGCGAAAAAAACACAAATTTTTTTTAAAAAAAGATGTTGTAGAAAAAAGGTTGAACCAGCATCAAGTCAATAAATAGAAGGATAAAGTTCCAATTAACGAATACAATTCCGAGCTATGTACCTTCTTGTCTATATTGACGCTTGAACAATGAAATGAGGACGGGCACAATAGGAGAAAGCTCAAGTGAAGGAGTTGAATTTATATGCTAATAGAAAATAGAAATTGACGTTTCATCAAACCTTTCACTAACAGTCTGAAGAGAGTCTTGCAATGAAAGTCCAGTTTTAGACAGAACAATACAGCAAAAAAAACTCTGCAACATTAAGGGAGGTATTAGCCCACAGCATCATTATTCATTTTTAGTGTAAATGAAAGGAAATGAGAAATTAGCTCGTCTCCCCCCTGTCCCAGACCCACTTCTATATTTATGTGAAGGCTCATACACATTTAGGGCATTTAAGCAATGAAATGCGCTCTTTAAGACATCTGCACCTAATCGAACGAGATCAATCCAGAAATTCTAGTTTAGTATATATCTACACCTTATCTCTCCTGTGTACAGGTATGCTACCTCACCTGTCGACACGAAGATAAATCGGTATTCAAGATTGCGTTTTAGCGTGTTAGAGCTAAGCTACGTCTTCATTTCCCTCCTAGTTGACATTGATCAAGATACCCATGCCAGGGCTGATTCAACCTTCAATTTTCGTACTTTACTTGACTAAATGATACCTTAAACATCTCTCTAGGATGTGTCAGTGCCGCACTAGCGGCGAAAAAAAAAGAGTAACACATCTAATCCTGTTATATGAAGTTTTCGGCTATGGAGATTCCCATGATGCAGTTTCTTATTCGCTCCAATTCCATTTTTGGGAGGTTTCAGGCCAATTATTCTTGTCAAAGGGTTTTCGAAGACTCCTGATATCAGTTCTTGACATATTTAGGATTATATATTTCGAAAAATAAAATATTTGTTCCAAGCAGAAGCCACAGGTTCACAAAATGGAAACAACATCTATTTATAAAAGATCACCTATTCAATGCAATTATATTCAAGTACAAGGATAGTCTGTAATACTTCACAATTACTAATAAATTCCATACCCTGAAGAATTTGAATGGTTATTGCTGTGGTATGTGTTATCAATAGCCCAGTAGTTTAGTGTAACAAAATTAGCTGTTGAACACATTTATTACCCATTTGTTCCCGTCTCTCACATTGCCAATGATTTCATTTTTTAATTTCTTAATATTTCACATCCACAAATAAAACGAAACCCACATTTGGAATGTACCTACATGCAGGGACACACCATTAGGGGTGAAATATGGACTTCTTTCTATTATGATTTTTTTCTTATAAAATTTTTCATCTATATTCAAAATATAGCAAGCATTTATAAAGTCCCAAAAGTCAAACATTAAAAAATTTAAATTAGTATTAATAAATAAAATGAAACCTCAGTTTTATAGATTATGAGCAAGCTTTCGATTCTATTGATGGAAGGGCTTTAGCGAAGGTCTCATCTTTGTATGGTATACTAGACAAATACATTAAAGCGAATAGTTCTATCTACAGGACGGACATGATGTTAGCATCTGGTCTATATTAAATCAGGAGTTATTCAGGGTTGTGTTCTATCCCCCTTTATATGGGTCATTTTATTGACTTAGTCTTAAGGAGCAAAGGAAAGGCAGTGACTTAGTTTAAAGAGCGATGGAAGTGGGAAAACTCGGAATCAAATGGAGAAAAAAGAATTCCTGGACTTAGATTATGCTGATGATTTAAGCAATCAAAGGAAAGCCAATGGGAGAACTCGCAATCCAATGAAACTCGGAATCAAAGATGAAAAACTTTCCTGGACTTAGATTATGCTGATGATTTAGGCATCCTAGATGAAAATATGAGTGAAAT
The DNA here is from genome assembly GCF_049724085.1 of Artemia sp. Qi Xiang Cuo. Lineage (NCBI taxonomy): Eukaryota > Metazoa > Arthropoda > Branchiopoda > Anostraca > Artemiidae > Artemia > Artemia sp. Qi Xiang Cuo. The sequence continues at coordinate 17,188,809 of NC_142800.1, forward strand.
AACAGAACTCTTTGAGGTTTTGCGAGTTAAGGGTGCTAGAATAGGTTTTAAAATAAATGTTATGAAGACTAAGCCTCTAAACTAGGAATATGTGAAGATGAAAAGGTGAAGTTGGGTAACTAAAAGATTGATCAGGTGGACAGCTTCACTTACCTAGTTATTATTGTTAGTAAAGACAGTGGGAGCACTGAAGATTTTAAAAGTAGAATACCAAAGACTTAGGGTGCTTTTTCGCAGTTGAAAAACATTTGGAAGAACAGAAAAGTACGTCTGCAAAGCAAGAAGAGAATATTGGAAGTTATAGTGATCACAGTGGTCAAGCATGGTTCTGAAGCATGGATACTCCGAAAAAAAGGCAAAGATTTGCTAGATGTTTTCCAGAGAGATTGCTTACGGAGTGTCTGGTTTACCCAGCTGACTGACCGTATTTCAAGCAGTAGGAAAGTGGGGTTAATCCATTTTTCTCGGGCTGTAATTGAGGAAAAGGTTGAGATGACTAGGGAACGTTCGGCGGATGAAGGATTACAGATTGCTGGAGATTTATCCTTTAGGCCAACCGTTTAGAGCTAAACAGAAAGCAGGTCGTTCGCGGTTGGGTCGGGAGGATGTCATAAAGAAAGATTTAAGGGGAATGGGGAATTCCTGGGAGGCTGTAAAGAGGGAGGCTGTGAACAGATTTGAATGGAGGAGGAGCGTACGTAGCTGTGTTGGCCTCAGGCTACTTGGTTCTGCGGTGAGTTGTTAGGAGTAGTAGTACTAAAATTAACAGAAACTGAAGTGAATTTTGAACTCGAACTTCAAAATAACAGATATCACTAGGTCATGAATAAATGAAACCTAAATAAACTCAAATTCTTACAAATAAGAGTAAAGCCACCCAGAGAGGAGGATAACTAGCCTGTAATTCAATAGGCCATTCATTTTTCTAAATCCCTCCTCAAATCTGTTCATTTTCTCCAAGTTTCCTCGACCGTTTTGCTTGCCTGTCTAAATAACCAACAACAATACAAAACAATGTTAGGAGAAATTCCACAAATTGCATCATATTTAGCTAGATATGAAAGCTCCAGACCTTGATTAGAATTGATAAAGTAACGAACAGTTACAGGAATGAACTAGACTGTGCGAATGCACTAGAGTCCTACTTATTCAACGCAAGGATGCTTGAGTGGGTGTCCTCTGCCAAAACTTGGTATTTGCATCTTTCAAGTTTTCTAGCAAATGGCAAAATGGTAATTTTTTTTGCATTTTTGGAACGAAAGAAATAGATGAAAATATAGGGTTTCTTCTGCTGGACGTAGATATTGAGTTTTCTAATTTCAGTCTGCATCAGAAAAAATAACAGATTGGAAAATTCTGACCACGCCTTTGGACTTTCCATAACGAGATTGGGACAAGGCCATCCTCAACCTGACATTAAAGTTTTGTGTAGATACTCGCTTTGGCTGAAGCATAACCCCGCAACGATCTTAGATACTCAAAGTAAAAAAAAATAATAAAAAACACTCGCTAGTTTTTCGTATTTCTTAGTTTGTTTTTATTTTTGAATGGACCTCGTATATAAGTATTGAGACTGATGTGGGACACACTTCATCAGACAGGAAAAAGGTGATAATCTGCAATTTCTCCCAAAACGATTTGAACATACCCAATTGTTTAGTCATATTAGGCCCTTAGTTAATTACCCTAATATGCTGCAAATGTGTCCTTAAAGTTGCTAGTCACAATGTGGTCTAAGTGACGCCTAGAGGTGGGTTAAAATAGCGTTATTTGGTGGTTATAGCATTCTACAGTCTTCCAATATATACCGAGGCTAGAGTTTTGAGTGAAATATAATTGACAGAGAAATATAATGCGTGGGAGGGGAGAAGGAATTACGTCCATAAAGCTTCAGCTCTGTACTTTGAACGTTGTGTAAAAGTTCAAAATTTGTGTGCGTCCTCAAATGAATTTTGTTTTACTAAATATTATTTTCTCTCAGTTCAGGGACAAATTGTTTCTTGAACTCAATTTAATAAATTGTGATATCCCTCACAAAACCAGCAAGTGGTTTAGACCATGCCAATAAATAGTTGAAGGCCACGCTACTCTTGGTGGTCTACATTACGACCTTCTATCATCCCCCTATTGTGTGCTTCATGACAGTTCGGTGGATGAAGTCGCGCCTGCTAAATTGGGAAACCACGGGTCAAGCGTGTCCGTCGCAAGGTACTCGAGGAAAAGCTGTACTCATGGTAAATATAGCCAAGAAACTAACTTAGGTTTATGCTATATTAGGTTTATAGCCAAGAAACTATATATATATATATATATATATATATATATATATATATATATATATATATATATATATATATATATATATATATATATATATATATATATATATATATATATATATATATATATATATATGTATTTCCTAGTTACCGAATCTCAGGTGGCGTCTGCGGTCCGACAGTTGAAAAAGAAGAAGTTGGCTGGCATTGACCGTGTAGTCGCCCTTCACCTTAGCCATTGCAGCTTGACTTTCAAGGACACCTAACTCTTTTCTTTCAGATGATCTTCATCGCTGGACTCGTACCATTGGCATTCAGTACTGGGTCGCTTTGGCCAATTTCGTAAAAAGGAAAAAGTGCTTTGGAATGTGCTTCGTTAAGACCGATCACAGTGGCACCAACACTTTGCAAGGTCTTCGAAATTTTGGTCGCTGATGAAATCTAGAAGATACTGGACTCTCCCTTCCCAGTTTGGGTTTCAGAAGGTTCTTGGTTGCGGCCACGCCATTTCTGCCTTGGCTTCAGTTTTGATTGACGCTGATGAATCAAAAGAGTCCATTGTTATAGGACTACATGACGTTTGCTGTGCCTACAACTCACATCTCCATGGCCAACTCATTCTAGATATGGGAAAGAGAGGTGTACAGAAGAAAATCCTACTATCCATTAAAGGTGTGTACGACCACCTAAAGGCGGAACTCCTACTTCCTGGCCATGGTTGAGCCCTCACTGAATATACACCAGACGTGATGCTGTCCTACCGAGGGAATCCTGTTATCCCAGTAAAAAAGGGTGCTTGACAATGATCAGTCACATCTCCTTGTGCCTTTAATAATTGTATTATTGAACCACAGTCTATAATAGAGACAACATGCATAGCTCGTGGCATAAACGTTACAATGATAGCCTAGGCTGATGATATTCTGAACTCCAGCCACACAGTCGCAGGTACATAGACCACCTTCTCAACACTGCAATCAAATTACAGTCATATTGACCTTGAATTTTACCCGCAGAAGTTGGATATTCTTCTGTTCAACTGGCGCAAAGAAGAAGTCTCATCTGTGAGACTGGGAAAACTGTCTGTAGCCCCTGTCCTGAAAATTATTTACCTTGGCTTACCAATTGGAAATTACCCGCTCTCTTCCTGTTGATCATCTCCGTAAACGCTTGGCTTTTGCTTACAGTAGAGTAGTTTCATCTAAAATCCTTTTCAACCGTTTCACTCTGGCTCGACTTTATAACGCAGTATCCCTCCCCCATTTCCTGTATTTAAGCCCGTTTTGCCCGGCCAGAGAAAAGTTTTGGTTGCGGCTCCCGCCGTGGACAAGAAATTCACACCTTGTTAAAAAAATTTAAATTGAGGACCTGACGGCAGCTATAATTGAACAAATTAAACAGTACAACGAGAAATTTTCTTCCTACCCTTGGTAATGTCTGCTAAGGCAGTGAATCGCTGTTCATTTAATTTTGTTTGCCCGTCTCTTGTCATATTAAGTCTTTCGACCGTCTCTTGTCATGTTTACACTAGTTTATATGATTATTTACTGTATATATATATATATATATATATATATATATATATATATATATATATATATATATATATATATATATATATATTTGTTTTTTTTACTGACGATTATTTGGGTCTAATTTTTTTTAACAATTGAAGCTTGATGTAACGATGATCGTACTGCTTATGTTCGTTCAGTACTTGTAAGTTTAAAAAGTAAAACTTATTACATACGTGCAGTGCAGTGTATAATTGAGTTTTTGTTTGTCATCTTTGTAATTTGTTCGATGTTTTTTTTTTGTTTTTCGTGTTATTTTTCATTTTTCGGGATACTCCGTCTTTTTTACATTTTTTGACCGGTTAATAAATAAATAATAATAATAGTTGTAACCTTTTCTTCAACATCGTATTCAACACGCGTTGCAATTTTTAACTTAATACCATCAACAATATTAAAGCATTGCTGATATGTCCTCTTGACAACCGATGTGGTCATAGTATGTTTTGATTTACTTCAGTACAGTTACAATATAGCCCAAAAAATTTGCTTTTATTACCCTTTGGTTTATTTGTAGTAGTAATAGCCCCACTAGTTATATTAAAAGCAATAAATGTATAGTTGTTAGCAGTAGTATCAGCTTTAGCAGTAGTAATAACAATAATAGCAGTAGTAGTAGTAGTTGCAGGAGTAGAAGTAGTAATATTATGATGCAAATATTGTGTTTCAATATCCCCCACAACAAGCGTTGAAAATTTTTATGTCAGACGCGAAAGTGTTCCGAAGATATTGCTTATATGCCCTGTTGACAACCTGCATACGGATGGCAGGTTGTCATCCGTACAACAGAAATTTTCATAAGTCTTATCGGCATATTTCACCTTCACACCCTTAGGTATAGTTGTAATAGTAGTCACAGAAGGAGTATTACCACTTAACTTAATACAATTAGCCATTACTAATACATTGTTGATTTGCTGTTTTGATAACCTATACATTTATATACTTTTGAAATTTTCTTGTTAATGCTCTTAATCTTACAAGTAGTTGTGATAGAAGTAGTAGTTAGAGCAATAATAATAGCAGTAAAATTAGTAAATTTCTAAGTAGTAGTACTATTAATAGTAGTGTCCACAAATTACTTTTTTGGCCATTAATTTTCCCCTTTGAGTTTTCTCTTAGAGTTCCAATCTAATATCAAATCAATTCTTAAGATAATATTTTGACAATCCAAAAGCATATAGCCATGCTTCTTGTACTTAGTAGCTAATTCTCATTTGTAAGTCTTTTTTTCAGTAGTAATTAAAAGATTGATTCATCGCAGTAGAGACGGTAATAATAGTAGTAGCAGGAATAGCAGTAATAACAATAGCGGTAGTGATTATAAAACAAAATTATAAAGGTATTTATAAAAAAATACATCTGATTTTATTAATAACATTTGATTTTTAATAAAGTTGGGTTTTAGTTTTCAGAATGATGAACATCCACGTTTAAAATACATTTGATTTTATCAATAATATTTTTTTTATAAAGTTGTGTTTTAGTCTTCCGAAATAAGAACATCCACGTTTAAAATACAATTGGTTCTGTTAATGAAATTAGATTTTTTAACAAAGTTGGAATTTATTTTTCAGAAATAAGAAAACTCAAATTTAAAATACATCTGTTTTTATTATATTGAATTTTTCAATAAAGTTTGGTTTTGGTTTAAAGAAACAAGAACATCAACGTTTAAAATATATCTGATTTTATGAATAATATTTTATTTTCTAATAAAGTTGGGTTTTAGTTTCTGGAGTAAGAACATTCAAGTTAAAAATACATCTGAATTTATTAATAATATTTGATTTTTTAAATAAAGCTAGGTTTTAGTTTTTGGAAATAGGAACATCCACCTTTAACATACATAAGATTTCATTTATAATATTTGATTTTTTAATAAAGTTGGGTTTTAGTTTTCGGAAATAGGAAAATCCATGTTTAAAATACTTCTGATTTTATTAATAATATTTGAGTTTTTAATAAAGTTGGGTTTCAGTTTTCAGAAATGAGAACTTCCGTGCTTAAAATACATCTGATTTTAATACTAATATTTGATTTAAAAAATAAAGTTAGGTTTTAATTTTCGGAAGTAAGAACATTCACCTTTAAAATACATCTGATTTTATTAATAATATTTGATCTTTTAATAAAGTTGGGTTTTGGTTTTCAGAAATAAGAACATTCACGTTTAAAATACATCTGATTTTATAATTAATATTTGATTTGTTTTTTGTAACAGAGTTGGGTTTTAATTTTCAGAAATGAGAATATGCACATTTAAAATACATCGAATTTTATTAATAATATTTGATTTTTTAATAAAGTTGGGTTTTAGTTTTCAGTAGTAAGAACATCCAAGTTTAAAATACATCTGATTTTATTGATAACATTTGATTTTTTTGACAAAGTTAGGTTTTAGTTTTAGGAAATAGGAACATCCACGTTTAAAATATATCTAATTTTATTAATAATATTAGATTTTTTAATAAAGTCGGATTTAAGTTTTTAGAAATAAGAACATCCACGTTTAAAACACATCAATTTTATTGATAATATTTGATTTTTTAATAAAGTTGGGTTTTTTTTTTCAGAGAAAAGAACATCTATGATTTAAATACATCTGATTTTATTGATAATATTTGATTTTTTTTTAATAAGGCTGGGTTTGAGTTTTCAGAAACAAGACCAACCACGTTTTAAAATACATCTGATTTTATTAATAATATTTGATTCTTTTTTAATAAAGTTGCGTTTTAGTTTTCAGAACTAAGAACATCCATGTTTAAAAACATCTGATTTAGTTAACAATATTTATTTTGTTTAATAAAGTTGGGTTTTAGTTTTCAGAAGTAAGAACATCCACGTTTAAGATATATCTGATTTTATTAATAATATTGATTTTTTATAAGGTTGTGTTTGAGTTTTCAGAAATAAGAACATCCACGTTTAAAATACATCTTTTTGAAATAACAATATTTGGTTTTTTAATAAAGTCAGGTTTTAGTTTTCGGAAATAAGAAAATCTAAAATTAAAAAGCATCTGATTTTATTAATAATATTTGATTTTTAGTAAAGTTTGGTTTTAGTTTTCACAAATAAGAGCATTCACGTTTAAATACATGATGTTTTATTAATAATATTTGATTTTTTAAAAATACAGTTTGGTTTTTGTTTTCAGAAATAAGAACATCCCCATTTAAAATACATCTGATTTTATGAATAATATTTGATTTTCTAATAAAGTTGGGTTTTATTTTTTGGAATTAAGAACATCTATGTTTAATATACCTCTGATTTTATGAATAATATTTGGTTTTTAAAATATACTTAGGTTTGAGTTTTCGGAAATAGGAACATCTACGTTCAAAATACATCTGATTTTATTAATAATATTTGATTTTTTATTAAACTTGGGTTTTAGTTTTGAGAAATAAGAGCATCTGCGTTTAAAATAATCGGATTTTATTAATAATATTCGATTTTTTAATAAATTTGGGTTTTAGTTTTCAGAAAAAAGAACATCCTTGTTTTAAAAACATCTGATTTTATTAATAATATTTGATTTTTTATAATGGTATTGATTTTTATAATGATATTTGATCTTTTATAATGGTATTGGATTTCGTGCATTCTTTTTTCCTTTTTTTGTCTTTTGTGTATAATGGTCTCGGATTTGGTGCATTCTTTTCTGTTTTTTTTTTCGTTTTTTGTATATCATGGTCTTGGATTTGATGCATTCTTTTATGCATTTTTTCGTCTTTTGTCAATAATGGTCTCGGATTTGATGCATTCTTTTCTGCCTTTTTTCGTCTTTTGTCTATAATGGTCTCGGATTTGATGCATTCTTTTCTGATTTTTTTGTCTTTTGTCTATAATGCTCTCAGATTTGATGCATTGTTTCTGCCTGTTTTCGTCTTTTGTCTAAAATGGTAACGGATTTGATGCATTTTTTCTGCCTTATTTTGTCTTTTGTCTATAATGGTCTCGGATTTGATGCATTTTTTCTGCCTATTTTCGTCTTTTGTCTATAATGGGCTCGCATTTGATGTATTCCTTTCTGTTGTTTTTCGTCTCTTGTCTATAATGGTCTCGGATTTGATGCATTCTTTCTGCCTTTTTTCGTCTTTTGTCTATAATGGTCTCGAATTTGATGCATTGTTTTCTGCCTTTTTTCGTCTTTAATCTATAATGGTCTCAGATTTGATGCATTCTTTTCTGCCCTTTTTCGTATTTTTCTATTATGATCGAGGATTTGATGCATTCTTTCCTGCCTTTTCCGTCTTTTGTCTATACTGGTCTCGGACTTGATGCATTCTTTTCTGCCACTTTTCTTCTTTTGTCTATAAATAAGATAAGATAGATAAGATTTATTGCAAAAAGTCTGTGTGCCATAGCAACACAAAATTTTGAGATAGCCATTATTTTAAACATAACTGAAAATATGATAAATATGTCTTTAGGATGACGTAATACCCCGAAGTCCCCGGGGGGAGGGCTGAAAGTTATGAACTTTGCCCAATGTTAACATATTGTATTGGTTATTAGGAAGTATACACACGTTTTGAGGGGGATTTTTTCTGGTAGTTGGGGGGTGGGTGGGTTGGGGGTGATGGTGGAGGATCTTTTCATAAAGGAAGTCTTCATGGGGAAAGGGAAATTGCTATGAAGGGGACGCCGGAGTTTTCACCATTACTTAAAAAAAGATCAGAAATTAAATATAAAAAAAAGTTTTTCAACTGAAAATAAGGAGTAACATCAAAACTTAAAACGAACAGGAAATATTACGCGTAAGTAGTATCGTATCAATTACTTTCAATTACACATGAAAATATACATTGAAATTGCTGTTGTTTTCAATTACACATGAAAATATACATATGAAATTTGCGGCCTTTACGTTCCCTGGCAGCTTTCCATGGTTGATTACCAGACTAATTAATGCTATTGATGTCAATTGCATATGGAATTATACAAAACCTACCAGACGGCTTTCTTGGCCAACCAGGTATGTTTCTGGGCCAACCAGACAAGTTTCTGGGTCAACTATAAGTTTCTGGACCTTTACATTCCATGGCACCTTTCCAGAGCATGTACTTATGGATTCTGGGCCTTTACGTTCCTTCCTATGCTATTTGGGGCCTTTACGTCCTTACTATGCTATTTGGGGCCTTTAAGTTCCTTCCTATGCTATTTGGGGCCTTTACGTTCCTTCCTGTGATATTTGGGGCCTTTACGTTCCTTCCTCTGTCATTTGGGGCCTTTAATTTCCTTCCTATGATATTTGGGGCCTATTGCTTGTTAAAAACCCAAATGAATTATTTGAAAATAAAGTTTTAACAAGAAATGTCTGAAAAGTATTTTTTTGGGGGGGGGGGGCGATGACAGAGTAGATGTCTTAGACTAGTTATAGTGCTGTACTCTGGCATGAATTGCTTTCGAAGACCTGGATGAATTAGTTGAAAATAAAGTTTTAACAAGAAATGTCTGAAAAGTATTTTTTGGGGGATGGAGCGATGACAGATTGGATGTCTCAGACAAGTGATAGTGCTGTACTCTGGCATGAATTGCTTTCGAAAAACCCAAATGAATTAGTTGAAAGTAAAGTTTTAACAAGAAATGTCTGAAAAGTATTTTTTGGAGGGTGGGGGCGATGACAGAGTGGATGTCTTAGACCAGTCATAGTGCTGTACTCTGGAATGAATTGCTTTCGAAAACCCGGATGAATTAGTTGAAAATAAAGTTTTAACAAGAAATGTCTGAAAATTATTTTTTTTTTTTGGGGGGGGGGGGCGATGACAGAGTGGATGTCTCAGACTAATGATAGTGCTGTACTGTGGTACAAATTGCTTGAGAAAAACCCAAATGAATTAGTTGAAAATAAAGTTTTAACAAGAAATGTCTGAAAAGTATTTTTTTGGGGGGATGGAGCGATGACAGATTGGATGTCTCAGACTAGTGATAGTGCTTTACTGTGGTACGAATTGCTTGTGAAAAAACCCAAGTGAATTAGTTGAAAATAAAGTTTTAACAAGAAATGTCTGAAAAGTATTTTTTGGTGGGGGGGGGGGGGCGATGACAGATTGGATGTCTCAGACTAGTGATAGTGCTGTACTGTGGTATGAATTGCTTGTGAAAAAAAAACAAATGAATTAGTTGAAAATAAAGTTTTAACAAGAAATGTCTGAAAAGTATTTTTTTTTGGGGGGTGGGGTGGGGCGAAGACAGAGTGGATGTCTTAGACTAGTTATAGTGCTGTACTCTGGCATGAATTGCTTTCGAAAACCCGGATGAATTAGTTGAAAATAAAGTTTTAACAAGAAATGTCTGAAAAGTATTTTTTTTTTTTGGGTGGGGGGATGGGGGCGATGCCAGATTGGATGTCTCAGACTAGTAATAGTGTTGTAATCTGGAATGAATTGCTTTCAAAAACCGAGATGACTCAGTTGAAATAAAGTTTTAACAAAAAATGTCTGAAAAGTATTTTTTGGGGGATGGAGCGATGTCAGATTGGATGTCTCAGACTAGTGATAGTGCTGTACTATGGTAAGAATTGCTTTTGAAAAACCCAAATGAATTAGTTGAAAATAAAGTTTTAACAAGAAATGTCTGAAAAGTATTTTTTTGGGGGGATGGAGCGATGACAGATTGGATGTCTCAGACTAGTGATAGTGCTGTACTGTGGTGCGAATTGCTTGTGAAAAAACCCAAATGAATTAGTTGAAAATAAAGTTTTAACATGAAATGTCTGAAAAGTATTTTAAAGTTTTAACAAGAAATGTCTGAAAAGTATTTTTTTTGGGGGGGGGGGGGGGGGTGGAGCGATAAGAGATTGGATGTTTTAGACTAGTTATAGTGCTGTACTGTGGTACGAATTGCTTGTGAAAAACCCAAATGAATTAGTTGAAAATAAAGTTTTAACAAGAAATGTCTGAAAAGTATTTTTTGGGGGGACGGGGCGATGACAGAGTGGATGTCAGAATAGCTATAGTGCTGTACTGTGGTACGAATTGCTTGTGAAAACCCAAATGAATAAGTTGAAAATAAAGTTTTAACAAGAAATGTCTGAAAAGTATTTTTTTTGGGGGGGTAGGGGCGATGACAGAGTGGATGTCTTAGACTAGTTATAGTGCTGTACTCTGGCATGAATTGCTTGTGAAAAAACCCAAATGAATTAGTTGAAAATAAAGTTTTTTACAAGAAATATCTGAAAGTTATAGTGCTGTACTCTGGCATAAATTGCTATCGAAAACTCGGATGAATTAGTTGAAAATAAAGTTTTAACAAGAAATGTCTGAAAAGTATTTTTTGGGGGATGGAGCGATGACAGATTGGATGTCTCAGACTACTGATAGTGCTGTACTCTGGCATGAATTGCTTTCGAAAAACCCAAATGAATTAGTTGAAAATAAAGTTTTAACAAGAAATGTCTGAAAAGTATTTTTTGGAGGGTGGGGGCGATGATAGAGTGGATGTCTTAGACCAGTCATAGTGCTGTACTCTGGAATGAATTGCTTTCGAAAACCCGTATGAATTAGTTGAAAATAAAGTTTTAACAAGAAATGTATGAAAAATTTTTTTTTGGGGGGGGCGGGGGCGATGACAGAGTGGATGTCTCAGACTAGTGATAGTGCTGTACTGTGGTACGAATTTCTTGTGAAAAAAACCAAATGAATTAGTTGAAAATAAAGTTTTAACAAAAAATGTCTGAAAAGTATGTTTTTTTTTGGGGGGGGGGGGCGATGACAGAGTGGAAGTCTTAGACTAGTTATAATGCTGTACTCTGACATGAATTGCTTTCGAAAACCTGGATGAATTAGTTGAAAATAAAGTTTTAACAAGAAATGTCTGAAAAGTATTTTTGGGGGGCTGGTGCGATGATAGTTGTGCTGTCTCAGACGAGTTATCGTGCTGGACTCTGGAATAGATTGCTTTTGAAAACCCGGCTGAATTAGTTGACAAAAAAGTTGGAACAAGAAATGTCTGAAAAGTAATTTTTGGGGGGATGGGGCAATGTCAGAGTGGTTGTCTGAGACTAGTTATAGTGCTGTACTGTGGAACGAATTGCTTGAGAAAAACAAAATGAATTAGTTGAAAATAAAGTTTTAACAAGAAATGTCTGAAAATTTTTTTTTTGGGGGGATGGAGCGATGACAGATTGGATGTCTCAGACTAGTGATAGTGCTGTACTGTGGTGCGAATTGCTTGTGAAAAAACCCAAATGAATTAGTTGAAAATAAAGTTTTAACATGAAATGTCTGAAAAGTATTTTAAAGTTTTAACAAGAAATGTCTGAAAAGTATTTTTTTTTTGGGGGGGGGGGGTGGAGCGATGACAGATTGGATGTTTTAGACTAGTTATAGTGCTGTACTGTGGTACGAATTGCTTGTGAAAAACCCAAATGAATTAGTTGAAAATAAAGTTTTAACAAGAAATGTCTGAAAAGTATTTTTTTGGGGGGATGGGGCGATGACAGAGTGGATGTCAGAATAGCTATAGTGCTGTACTGTGGTACGAATTGCTTGTGAAAAACCCAAATGAATTAGTTGAAACTAAAGTTTTAACAAGAAAAATCTGAAAAGTATTTTTTTTGGGGGGGGGGGGGGGTTGGGGGCGATGACAGAGTGGATGTCTTAGACTAGTTATAGTGCTGTACTCTGGCATGAATTGCTTGTGAAAAAACCCAAATTAATTAGTTGAAAATAAAGTTTTTTACAAGAAATGTCTGAAAGTTATAGTGCTGTACTCTGGCATGAATTGCTTTCGAAAACCCGGATGAATTAGTTGAAAATAAAGTTTTAACAAGAAATGCCTGAAAAGTATTTTTTTTTTGGGGGGGGGGATGGAGCGATGACAGATTGGATGTCTCAGACTAGTGATAGTGCTGTATGTTGTTTTATTATGTGTTTTTTTTTCTTTACTTGGTGGTCATTCAAAAAGAGAGTTTTTTTTTTAAATAAATAATTATTGTACCTTTTAAAATAGCTTTACGGGGTTTTAGAGACTCTGTTGTTTTATTCTGTGTGTTTTTTTCTTTAATTGTTGGTCATTAAAAAGCGAGTATTTATTTCAAATAAATAATTCTTATACCTTTTAAATTAGCTTTATTGGGTTTGTGAGACTGTTTTGTTTTTTTCTGTGTGTTTCTTTTTCTTTACTATGTGATCTTTTAAAAGTCAGTGTTTTAATTTAACTAAATAATTCTTTTACATTTTAGAATTTATTTAAAGGGTTTGAGAGATTAATGTGCTTTATTACTTTTGGTTTTTTTATTTAATTTGTGGTAATTAAAAAAGCTAGTACTTTTGTTAAATAAATAATTCTTATACCTTTTAAAATAGATTTACGGGTTTGAGAGACTCTTTTGTTTTTTTATTTGTGTTTGTTTTTTCTTTACTTGGTGGTCATTCAAAAAGCGAGGATTTCTGTTAAATAAATAATTCTTGTACCTTTTAAAATAGCTTCACGGGGTTTGAGAGACTCTGTATTTCGTGTGATTTTTTCTTTACTTGATGGTCATTCAAAAAGCGAGGATTTTTGGGGTTTGAGAGACTCAGTTGTCTGATTCCGTGTGGTTTTTCTTTACTTGGTGCCCATTAAAAACGAAAGTTGTGTGTTAAATAAGTAGTTTTTGTATCTTTTAAAAGAGCTCTAAGGGGTTTGAGAGACTCAGTTGCCTGATTCCATATGGCTTTTCTTTACTTGTTGCCCATTAAAAACGAAATTTTTGTGTTAAATAAGTAGTTTCTGTATCTTTTAAAAGAGCTTTAAGGGGTTTGAGAGACTCAGTTGCCTGATTCCGTGTGGTTTTTCTTTAATTAGTGCTCATTAAAAACGAAGTTTTTGTGTTAAATAAGTAGTTCTTGTATCTTTTAAAAGAGCTTTAAGGGGTTTGAGAGACTCGGTTGCCTGATTCCGTGTGGTTTTTCTTTACTTGGTGCCCATTAAAAACGAAATAAAGTTGAGTTGATCTAGGTTCACTTATTATTTGAGAAGTTAACTTTAGTATTTCGTGGTTTGACTTGCCTGAAATCATAAATTAGAATATTTAATTGGCTGTTTGGGGATTTTCACCCCTAGGTTAGCTAAACGTTGCTCTATGTTTGTCACACCAACTAGTAAATATTTATAGGGCTTTTATTTTTTCCGTTCAATTATTTTCAGTGTAAGCCAATATAATGCTAGAGGGAGTAAAAACGGTAGTTATTTAGTACCCGATAAACAGGTGACTTGATATGCTTCATTAGAAGTAGGTTATTGCTAATGATACCTCCTCGACAGATATTTTTATGGCTCTAACAATTGTACTCTATGCTTGCCCAGAGACACAATGTGGCTTTCCTGCTATTGCTCTATGGCCGGTTATCGACACTACCTAGTTTATTGCATGTATTAAATCAGTATTTTTTACACAGTGGAACGATAAACACATAACTAATATCTCTAAAAAAGTGAAGATGAAGCATTTTAAGAAAGTGTGTTCACATGATAGTGTTATTGTAGCATTGAATGCTGACAAGGAGAAGTATTTAAACTATGAAACAAGTACAAAGTGTCACACTATCGGAAACGTATGCGTGCATTGTCATGACAGTAAGGAATTGAATTTCTTTGGACTACCAAAAAAATTCCACTCTTATGATGGTGGATATGCGCGATTGAGATCTCCGGAGATGATAGCACTCGAAGAGAATGCCAACATAAAAATAATAGTTGATAAAAAGGGGCATCTTCTTGCTAGTGCTTGTGGTAACATGTTACCCAGTGTTAAACCATATCGTCAGCTTTCGGGTATTTGCATTCAAATGAAAGCAAAGACGAAAAAAAAGGCCTACTCTTCTACTAATATCAGAAACCATATCCTGTCTACATGCCGGAAATGTTACCTGTGTAAAAATAGTGTGATAATAGACGGTGAGATTGCTAGAAAAATAAAAAAGACATTGGCAGAAAATATCACTAAGGAATACAAAGATGAATCGATGAAAAACAAAGTGCGAGCAAAAGTTACTGCCATTGATCAAAGAGTCAATGAATCAAATAATACCAAAGACGAAAAGCATATTGACCCTGTCGATGACACACCTATAAAAGTTGTGTATGAGTCAAAATGGAATAATGATTATTCTACTGATTACGAATTAAGAGAACACAATAGCTATAGTATCAAGAGAAAACATGGTGAACCATTTTATGGAACAGATTCAAAATGTCCAAAGTTGTTCATTGATATTAATAATGTATAATGATATATAATTTTTGTATTAATATTCTACATGACATTATTTCATTAAAAAATATATTATGCCTTACATTGTTATGTATTCATTATTTTTAGAGTAAGCTAGCATATCGAACGTTTCATCGGAGATGTAAGAAAAGGAATTTACATACATCATATATCGGATAGATAGGTTAACATAGAGAAAATCTAAGTATAAGAATGAATAAATTCTCAATCAACATCTATTGACAGATACTTGGGATAGCATTGACAAAATCAAAGTATCGTAAGTAGCAAACTCTTTCTTGAATTGAACTCATGGACACACAATACAGATATTATAAAAAAAATTTGTAATTCCCAGACTTCATTTACATGCAATAAATACCGAGAGTTCAATGATTCATCCCTGCAATGGCTTCCAAGGGTTTTATAACTCCTCCCCACAATGAATTCAGATGGGTTTAGGGCTCATCCCCCTAGCCATAACTCCATTCAACCTTGAGCGAAGGTACACAAGTTTGATGAAGTATTTTTCTACTTAACAACTACATTAATAACTTCCAAGATGATAAGACTGTATGACACAGAATTTATCAGTTTGAAAAAATCATCTTGTGGGGTTATATTTGAATGTGTATTTTTATTATTGTCTATGGAACTCGAAGAAATTGACTGTTATCATTGGATAGTGAACTATCACACGTTTGAGTATGATAAAAGCTTGTTGAGTACTACGTTACGTCGTATAAACAGACTGGGATTCGATGATAGAGCGATTACACCACTTAATAATGCTGGTCAGGATCTGAGAAATGTTCAAGAGGAAGTCAGTGAGATTTGCAGCTTTTTCGGGGTTGAAGCACTCTACGTAAAGGGCAATGTACCTACAGATAAAGTTTTAATTCAAAAGTGTGATCCAAGGATGCCACTTTTCAATCTAGAAGAGTTTAAGTGTCCTAAATTTGAAGGGGGTTATCACCATCCTGAAGACGAGGTTAGGTTCTTCGCACAGTGGATACCTAAGAACATACCTGATCGTGATAAATCCATAAGACATGGTAAAAAATATTCTATATCATGGGACCATGGTTTGTGGATGTTTAAGAGTGAACTCTAAGTACCATTTTTATGTAAACATTTGTTGTTGTGTTTTTTTTCTCAAAAAAATCTGTTAATACGTTTAAGCAATAAATATCATTAAGCTTCGCCCGTCTTTATTCTTTAGAATAGTTCTATTCTTTTCATTAAATTGTGAAGAAATTGTAAGTAACAATCGCTTTCTTAAATTTGCTTCGTGGACACAATACAGATATTTAATTTGACAAATCATGATAAAATCGCAAGTAAGTAATAAACTCTTTATTGTTTTCACCTATTGGATAAACAATGCAGATATTTCATTGAAGAAATTATGAAAAAATTGTAAGTAAGTAACAATGTGTCTGTGTGTGTGTCTCTTTCCTGAAGTCACTTCTTGGATACACAATGCAGAAACTTCATTTAATAAACTATGAAAAAATTGTAAGTAAGTAAGTAACAAATTCTTTCTTGAATTCACCTCTTGGATAAACAAAAGTCATTTCATTCAAGAAATTATGACAAAATTCTAAATAAGTAACAAACCCTTTCTTGAATTTGCCATTGGTTTGCGCAATACAAAAATTTAATTCAGGAAACTATGAAAAATATTACAAACAAACTCTTTCTTGAACTCGCTTCCTGGACAGACAATACAGCAATTTCACTCAAGAAATTATGAAAAAATTGTAAGTAAGTAGCAAACTTTTTCTTGATTTCTCCTCCTGGATGCACAATACAGATATTTCATTCAAGAAGTTATAAAAAAAATTGTAAGTAAGTAACAAACTCTTTCTTGAATACACCTCTTGGATACCCAATACAGAAATTTCATTCAAGAAATTATGAGAAAATTCTAAGTAAGTAACAATCTCTTTCTTGAAGTCCCCTCTTGGACACGCAATACGATACGGAAATTTCATTCAAGAAATTATGAGAAAACTCCATGTAAGTAACAATCTCTTTCTTGAAGTCCCCTCTTGGATACACAATGCGTATATTTTATTCAAGAAATTATAAAAAAAAGGAAAGTAAGTAACAAACTCTTTATTGATTTCACCTCTTGGATACAAAAAAAGACATTTCATTCAACAAATTATGACAAAATTCTAAGTAAGTAAAAAAAACTCATTCTTGAATTCGCCGTTTGCATGCACAATACAGAAATTTCATTCTATGGGACCTCTACACGTGATTAAAAACGTTTTGAAACTACATGCTATTTGCTTGCCTTTCCTTGGTACCTTTCCAAACGAGCGGGGATTCCCCACTGGTTCCTACACATTGCAAAAAAGTGAGCAATACGAAAACTCCACGTTTTCAACCAGACTGTTTTTTTAGACAACACCCATTTTTTAGGGACCAATCAAAGACAGCGAAGGTTGCTCAATATACGATAACTTGATTGGTGATTGGTTACATACCGCGACGGCGCATACATAGTGACAGAGACATGCAAAGTTGACATAGCTTTATTTCATTTTTTAAGGTTAATAAAGACGAGGTTACGTGCGCGCACGTTCAAGAATTCAAGAAAGAATTTGTTACTTACTTACTTAAATATTTTTCATAATTTCTTCAATGAAATTTCTGCATTGTGTATCCAATAGGTGAAAACAATAAAGAGCTTATTACTTACTTGCGATTTTATCATGATTTCTCGAATTAAACATCTGTATTGTGTCCAGGAAGTGAATTCAAGAAAGCGATTGTTACTTACAATTTCTTCACAATTTAATGAAAAGAATATAAGTATTCTAAATAATAAATACAGGTTAAGCTTAAAGATATTTATTGCTTAAACGTATTAACAGATTTTTTTGAGAAAAAAAAACACAACAACAAATGTTTACATAAAAATAGTACTTCGAGTTCACTCTTAAACATCCACAAACGCTGTTCTCATTATATAGAATAGTTTTTAACATGTCTTATGGATTTATTACGATCAGTTATGTTCTTAGGTATCCACTGTGCGAAGAACCTAACCTCGTCTTCAGGACGGTGATAACCCCCTTCAAATTTAGGACACTTAAACTCTTCTAGATTGAAAAGTGGAATCCTAGGATCACACTTTTGAATTAAAAATTTATCTGTAGTTACATTGCCCTTTACGTAGAGTGCTTCAACCCCGAAAAAGCTGCAAATTTCACTGACTTCCTCCTGAACATCATAGGTAATGTTTTATGAGCTATTTGGTACTTCTGTTTTACAACCATTCTTTTATATACTGGTAATTTTATTAATAAAAGAATATAGAATAGTTTAGAAACAATTTTAAGTTAAGTAGTTGAGAAAATTTTTCTGATTTTTGAAAAATACGGTAAAAAAAATATATAAATTTACAAGTTCTGACTTCATTTATACATCAGAAGTCCCTGGCAATGTGTGAAGAGGAGTGTTCCCCCCATATTGATCAGATGAGGCTGACTCGAATTTCTTTCTAGGTTGTATAGAGACTCCCGGCCAGTCTAACGAACGTGCATTGGAATTAGCGAATCTGATGACTGATCGTCTTGGTCTCTTTTCAGAGGGAGGGCATGAATCCAGCTCAACATCCTTAAAAAAAAGAAGAAAAATTTAGTAATGAAATAATAAGCCCTCTAAAGTTTATTCTGATGTTTGTAGCACTTTAGAAATATTTAAAAAGCTTTAAAAAACACTTTTTTGAAAATTTTTAATTTGGAGGGAGGGGAAGGAGGGAGGGGTGATTTCAAAAACATCTCTCCATAATATAATTTGACCTATAAAGTCAATTCTGATGTTTGTAGTGCTCTATGTCTTAAATCTTTACAAATATTTAAAAAAGCTTTTAAAAAAAAATTTTTTTTTGAAAATTTTGAGTTTTGGAGGGAAGGGGGATTTTAAAACCCTCTTCCCGTGATATAATTTGACCTATAAAGTCGATTCTGAAACTTGTAGTGCTCAATCTATTATTGCTTTTAGAACGCCTGCTACTTTTTTTACAAATCAATATTTTTTCTGCTCAAATATTCCTTCGCGTACATACATTCATCGTGCTGAATAGCCTTGGGTGTCCTATTATGCAACATAGACTTGAATATGCTGAATAAATACGACTTTAAAAATTTCACTTTGATGAAGGACAAAGATTGCAGACACAGCTTTTCAATTCATGACAATGAACCAAGATTTTACCCTGATAAGCTTTGGAAATTGCTATCTTGTTAAGAGGATTATGTGAAAAGTCAAAAATTGAACGAAATAACTAAAACTAAAGAATTATGACCGTAACACAACATTTGAGGGGGGTGGATTTTTGTTTTACATAATAGAAAAAAGCATACTTGGCGTTTTCTATAGAATATAATCTTTATATTTTAATATTCTGTATTTTTGGAGGGGAGGGGGCTAAGTCCCCCCTGAAATTTGAATTTACGAATAAACAATTTTTTTTTTTAGCATTTTCAAAAGAGATATCTTAACAAGCCTTTGTGATTTGAACGACATTAGAGATTTGTTGTCTGTAGAACGGTATTAAGCAGGGGGGCGACCTTTAATATCTTCCAAAAATAATATGCAAATTCTATTTTGATTTTTCATATACAATGAACCAAAATCAAAGTGAGCATGCCTCTCTTTTTTGAATATTTACTAAAATTGAAATACATGGATCGTTTAATATTTAAAAGAAGGAAGCTTTTTAAATGAGGTACCAACATGGTGAAAAAAAACATAGGGACGGTAATTCTTCCTTAACTTAATGACGAGACAATTTCTTTTTATTATAATAATGAGAAAATTTTACTCACCAGAAGCTGCTTAGAATTTTCCATATCTATGTAAATGATCGCAAAAATACCGATACTAATAGGTTGAATGAACTATTCAAACTGTTGAAAATCCTAATTTGAAACCTGAATATATACAAAAATAATTGAATATGTTAACAGCGAAACAAGATGCGCTGATTTTATAATACAGGTTTATCCCTAAAAAAGACATATATATCATGAACTAGAAATCTAGTAAATTACGTAAATCTCTTTGAAAAGGTGTAATACCCTGTACAAATGTTTACCTATAGGACCGGTAGAATACTATACCTACCAGAAACCTGTTTGGTACAGGGGCGCCATAGATTTCCATATTAGCATTCTACTGATGTACCCCCTTTGACGCAAGATCCTTTGGGAACTATTCAGGAAATGATCCAAAATGATTAAATGGTAATTATTTAACATTATTAAGATTGAACCTTCACTGGCTTCACCGTTCAATACCAATCCCCACTAAAAGATATTTCGGAAGAATATATTCGATTTTCACGGGTTGTTTAGAAAACAACGGGTCGTTTAACGGTTCGTTTGCAACAGTCTTTTTTAAGATGGCATTAAGGAGTGGCAACATCGCCTTTATTTGTTGCAATTCCCGTTCGTTTTCAATTTTACATCGTTATTCATTTTAATTTCTGTTTTTTTTAGGTGTTATTTCTTCATTCATAATAATTTCTACTCGTTTTAGGCTTGACATCTTATACAAGCCAATTAGTACTCTTTTCAGCTTTTTTTAATAGCCATCACATATGGTTAGGGGCAAGGGCACAAACATACACCTGAATGGTCCCTGGAATTGTGTGGTTCTAAAAATCCTTTTCGTTTGTTCTAAAGAGATTGGCTGTCATATAATTTTCATTCCATAGCATTATGGTTTCATTTGGGCATACCTTTGGTTTAGTTGCAGAAATCAGCAGTTCGCTGATAAATGATCTCTTCTGTTACTAAAGGGTACTAGAAGCCTACTAAAGGGTACAAGTTTTCATTCAAATACAATCAAACATTGAGAAAACAATAAAAGAAACAGAAATCAAACAGTTCATGATAACGAAATGCAAATAAGGAGCGACTCGTCCCAATAGTAATCGAAACTCAAGAAAGTAGAATTTTGAAAACAATAGATACATAAAAAGAGTTTGATTTTTATGCTGATTCCAAATATATAGGATTCATTAAGTTTAATATTGCCCACCAAAAGCTAAGAGCCACAAAAAATTTGCCTGATTTTCGAAAAATGGGGGAAACATCTCCCAAAAGTAAATAAATCTTATAGAAAATTGACCCGTCAGATTCAGCGTATCAGAGAACCTTACTGTAGAGGTTTCAAGCTCCCATTGCGCAAAAACGTGAAACTTTGTTTCTAGCCTCCCTCAGACACCCTATTTTCCCCAAAGTCATCCGACCAAAAATTTTGAGATAGCCTTTTGGTTCAGCATAGTTGAATGTTCCAATGACTGTGCCTCTGGGCATGACATGACCCCCCAGTCCCAGGGGAAAGGGCTTTAAGTTATTAAAAATTCCGATTGTTTACATATACAGTATTTGTAGTTAGAATATTCCATGGAGAGGGAAGTTTCTGGGGTGAACTTTCCAAAGAAAGTTTTATATGAAGGGAGAAGGAATTTTCTAATGTTTCGCGGGATAAATTATCCATGGGGGAATTTTCTGCGAGAAACTTTCCATTGGGGGGATTTCCGAGAAAAAATTTTCACGGAGGGAGATTTCCGGCATGACTTGAAAAAGAATGAGAAATTAAATGTAAACAAGTATTTTTTTTCACGTGAAAAAATGCTAAGAAGAATTTTCCAGGTGGAATCGCCGGCTGAAAACTTTTCGGGGGTAATTTTCCTGGGACCAGAGAGGGCGTTTTACGCGAGAGGAACTCGCGTAAAGTTTGATTCGCAAAAAGTTTGACTTTTATGACCCAATTCTTTCAGAACGACTTCTGAAACAGAATAGTTTAATTAGAATAAGAAGTTTTTCTAAAGTACTGAAAAACTTTAGCGTGAAGAGCGAGATTTTGAGAAGGGGACTGCTCTCATCAAATACGAAATTTATGTTTTAATGCTGCTCCTTTCTTTCAGGTTAAAAAAAAGAATTATTTTATTTAATACGTCTAAGACATAAGCCCTTTTTCTGGCTAATCAAACTGCTAAAACCTTTACCTTTTTTAATGCATTTTTAAGCTCTGAGACCCGTGCCTAGTTCTTTAGCTATAATAAATATCAAACTTTTCTCCCCTCTGACGCAGAATGACGGCTGTTTCATAAGAGTATTCTTCGGTTGGCAGATGGTATAACTCCCCAATGGCTCACGAAAGCTAATTAAAGCGATGAGAAAAAAAAACGAAAATTCAAATCCAGTGGTTTTGAACTGATCGAACTGAAATCTAACTTAAAATTTAGTCGTCGGTGTTACTGCGTCCACGACTGAGAATCAAGCAATGAGTGTAAAAAAAAAAAAAAAAAAAAAAAAAAAAAAAAAAAAAATAGAACAAGACAGCTAACTCGTAAATCGGAGAAGCCAGCCTATTTCGTCTAAAGATCGTAGAAATTTGATAAAGGATCGTGGAAATTCGATTAAAACGACTTTGACAAACTTGATGGCTTGTATTTAACGCTATAAAAATGAAGATCCTGTTTCCAAAGCTAAGATCTGATCTTTGATAAAGATTCTTCCTCTATCTGACCCTTCGAAGAGTGGCAGGATCTAAAATTTAATAAGAAAACCAGCCGTGTGGTAAAAGTAACCGATTTTCTTTTGGAGAGAAATTAAAGGATGTTGCAACTTGCAAGTCATTTACCAGGTAGGTGGAATTAAAGATTTTGTTTGATAATATCCTATATTAAGGGACAAATACGGTTGAAGATGAATGGGGAATCGACAAAAGGGCTACTGAGAAGGGACGAATCAAAATTATAATGATTCTTACACCTTATGATACGCTACTGTTTTGGAAGGAGCCAGCAAGCCATAACATAACGGGAAAAAATTGTAAAGTTAAAGCAACTTAGAGGCAAAAAGAAATAAAAAGACACAAGGGGTGAATACATTCTATGTAATGATTTGCTATGTAAACTTAGTATGACACCATACGCCGGGTACCTAAAGCTCTCCTGTCAAGCGAGATAGGTCATATTAAGGGTGGAATAGATTTCCAAGGGTATCAGAAATTTGTTCAGTTTTCTTAGCAGCTATTGCAAAAGTAATTAAGAAAGGTTTATTTTTATGACCTTAATAACTTTCACAATTTAAAAACAACTTCTTTCTTAAATAGTTTGGGAGACCCAAGCCAAGAACCGAATGGGGGTTGGAAACTCTTCCGAAATCGAAAAAACGCCATAACCAGCAGGTTTAAAAGCAGAAGATATTTCTGAAAGAAAACTACAAGCGCACGAGCACTGGAAGAATGTTTGTTGCCCGGCTAAAGGACATGTGACGTCGTGATAAAAGCATACAAGAGACGAAAGCATGAGCGAAGCGACGTCTTATTTGTGGCGCCCGAAGGCCCAACCTATTGGGACGAAGAGCAAAAAGTTAAATTCATTTTCAGCCTAAACGCCCCTGG
The DNA here is from genome assembly GCF_049724085.1 of Artemia sp. Qi Xiang Cuo. Classification (NCBI taxonomy): domain Eukaryota; kingdom Metazoa; phylum Arthropoda; class Branchiopoda; order Anostraca; family Artemiidae; genus Artemia; species Artemia sp. Qi Xiang Cuo. The sequence goes on from NC_142800.1 coordinate 17,212,313, forward strand.
TGTCCTTTGACTTCAGGTAGGCGCAGGGGCGTAGCTCCAGCATTCTTATTGTGGGAGGGGGCAAGAGGGGTCCATATCGAGATAATGAACGGGCATGGACTATATAACAATTTCTGTCTCTAAATTATTAGGGGGGGGTTAACTACCTCCCCCCCCCCAAAAAAAAATGACGCCCCTGGGTAGGCGTATTAACAATGAGCCATTGCAAGCAAGATAGCCACATGAAGCAAATTTTTTATGGTTATTTACCCTAAAATAGTTGGATTTGGGACAATTGGGAATAATTTATTGTTTCGTCAAGCTCTTACGAAGTCTTAACTGGAAGAAATATGTGGAGGTCTTTTGGGGCCAAACCTTTCCTCTAAATGTCACAATTGTTATTATTTCTCGAGGAACTTACCGGTTTGGTGCCATCCTTTCCTTTCCCTTCAGCTACTGGGGTCTTCTCAAGGAATTGTCCTTGCAATAATTAAAGATCAACGAAAATTTTAGTTTGTAACAAAACTAGACCCCCGGTTCCAATGCCCCGTGGACTGTGCTAAGGCAACTATGAAATGATGAGTAACAGTTGCGGAGCAACACAAGCAATTAGATCTAACGGATAATAAATGTGTATGCTCCCGTATCAAGTTTGCAGATGTGTTGTGTATATTGTAAGCTATTATTTGTAAGGTCAAAGGCGTAACTAGAAAACTTCATTAAAAAGTTCTGTGTCAAGTTCTGTATCGTCAAGCTATATATATGTTGTTATATATCGCTATATCGTCAAGCTGTATATCGTCAACAAATAATCGTCAAGCTCTGTATCTGCATGGTTTTAGCTTTTACATGACAGCGTAATATTTACTGCGGTTACTGAACATCCCTGAAACAGTTCATTGTGTAAGCTTTTGTTATTTTAGTGTGTGGTTTATTTTCGGATATAGAAGAGTGCATTTTTGTTGGTTAGTTTTCATGGCATTAAACTTCTAAAATATAATAAACCTAAAAATACAAAATATTTTAGAAAAATTGAAAAAATGGAACTTCTGTTTCGAAATCAGGAGTCCCGATATCATTTTCCCAAAATTCATGAGAGATACAAAAATTTCGATTGGGTTGCCGAAGAGATAATACCAAATTCCATAAGTATTCAAAAAAGTTATTTGATTTCTAAGATGTCAAGCTTCGAAGCTAGGGGATTTTACTTAGACAAAATGTAGGGAATTCACAAGATCAATCCTTAAAAATAGAATAAGTCACAGAAGGAATTTCACTTTGAGAAAATCAAAGTAAGCTCCAATGCTTAGAAGATCAAGATCTCTCTATCCATGTTAAAAAATCGACCTTGTCTAGAAAAAAAGTTACCTACATGATATGAAAAAATTGATGCGACATGACAACTTTGGAAATTATTTCTCAACGAACAAAGTAATTTTTTACATAAGAGAGTTTATGTCGTCTTGCGCGATTTTTGTAGTATTACTCGATAAAATAAAATGGGCATGAAATCCAAAATTTCTGAAAACAACCCAAAAAATCGGAATGTGGCATTCGAAATTGGTTTTATCAGAACTACTTCCCAGAAATCTAGAAGAGACACTGACTTTTGTTCTCCGGTTCTCAGAGAGACATTTTAATATTCTGCGGGAGTGTGACATAACATTTTGTTTTGGCATTACAACATATTGAAAAAAAAACTATTTTTTTTGGAAAGCTACCAGCACTTTTAGAAGCTTCACTCAAACTTTTCTGCCACGTTTTTTCATTTCCATACCCCAGAAAAATTCCGACTTTGCATCTCTTACCACTTTGGAGTGACAAATCATTGATCAAAGAAAAAAACAGCTACGATAGTAGTATTGTTGTTTCAAAACACAATGAGAGATGAAGAATGGGTACAGGTCATAGGTACATATGTGCTGGTCTTTTCTACTCTTCAGCTAACAACTAATGTAGTTGCGTTTGAACTTTAAATAGTCTGGCCTTGAAACTATTCGTGTCTTATTTCCCTTCTTCGTCAAGTCAGTGGTATGGTTGAAGTCATCTTCCTGAAACTTTAATTGCTATTACCTCAATGCAAGTGACATTGCTTGGGACGCCATTAGTAGTTAAGCATCGGCACTGTTTCTGTTTTTATTTCTGTTTAAGTTTTTGTCTAACCTGTTTTTGTTTCTTACTTAGAACCTAGGTCCTCCTGAGCCATCTGTGGCGTATAGGGCATCGGTGAAGCCTCGGTAAACGTCACGTATTGGCAATGCGGCGCGTAAGTCCTCTCACTGGGGTTGTAGTGATGTGTGAGCACTACGTAGATCACGATCATACGTGCGTCTGAGCGTGTTTCTCGGTCTTCCCCTCTGTCGACGCCCACACGGCTGCGATTGTTGAACCTGGTTGGGGATTCTGGAGTCCTCCATCCGAAGGACGTGGCCGAAATAGCTCCATCTCTTGTTCTATTGTTGGATGGCCAGTTCTTCTGCGGACCTCGATGTTGCTGACGTTTTGACGCCAACCGGTATTCAGCAAGCGTCTCAAGCACACATTTTCGAGAGCTGTGAGTCTTTTCTCCGTCCCAACATCTAGTTTCCAGCACGCACAGGTACACAATAGCAGTAGAATGCGCCTTCTGGATTCTGATGCCCCTATAGCAAGGAATTCTGATGCCCCTATAGCAAGGAATTCTGATGCCCCTATAGCAAGGAATTCTAACAGCCATATGGAATTCTGATGCCCCTCTACACCTTTTCAAAGAGAGTGAGTATCCTCTCACAGGTCCTTATACTTCTACCGGTCCTATAGGTAAACATTTCTACAGGCCATATACACCTTTTCAAAGAGAGTGAGTATAACTTGATTGGTGATTGAGATTTGAATAAAAGGAATAGTTTTCTTTACATTTCATTTTGGTATGATAATTGCACTCAAAGAGAATAATTTATTTGAGAGGATAATAGTAGAGAAAATGGAAAGGCGCATTTACATTATTGGAGCTTAAGGATGGAGCCTATAATAGTAGCAGTAATATACCAAAACCCTCTATGGCTGTTGAAATATCTACTGGGTGTAGACTATATCTTGAATGGGACATTATGTATGCGAGATACGTGATATCATTAAGCAAATTTAAGCAGGAGGAGCAGCTATGCTTTGCTGGAAAAGTAAATATTCTCCATATAAATCAACTTCGGTCAGCATTAGATGTCCTATCGAAATATATTGATGAGAACAAAATGCATCAGTGAATATTATTATTGTAATTATGTTCAATAAAATTGTTTCTAAATCAATGGTATTTTTTTCTTTCTATAGTAGACTAGAGTATATTTTTTAGAGTAGAAAATATTCTGGTTAGTCTGAAGTTGGTTGTGATAGAGTTAGGACTCTAAAAAATGGATAGATTCGAGAAAGAGCGAATCATGAGGAATCTAGTTCTTATGGAAAAACATTTGATTCTAGATGACGATTTTCTAGAGCTGTCTATTCAAAGGAAGATATTTTCTCGGGGAATGCTTGTCGATATAATGAAAACTGATTTCCATCATTAGACTACTGTATGAAGCTTATAAGCTGTGGTCCGAACGCATTTACACAATTTATTTATATATTGATCACGAAATAACAAAAATATATTGTGGAAACGCTTTTAAACGCTAGTTTAGACATGTAGGTCTTTTTTCATTCCACAGATGCAGGTCAAGGATGATTTACTCTTCTCTTTCTCTCTATCTCTCTCGGACAATTTTTGTTAGAATTGCACAATGATTGAGGAGTATGATGAAAAGTGTAGATTATGCAACCCGTGTAAATTGCATAGAGGATATGCTGTAAAAATTAAAGGTTGTAATTCCTGTCTTGAAGAGGTGTGTGACTCTCATTCTAGAGGCCATCTATGCTCCAATTGTCATTATGATAAATGTAAGCAGTGGGAGAGTACATATCCCGGTATGATTGGAAAGAATCCTAACTGTGATTTTAGTTTATTGCTATGAGATTGGCATCGTCGTGGTTTTAGATTGTTCTGGGAGGAGGAACCGGGTCAACGATTCAACTGTTGGAACAACAAAAGAATATGGTTTCTTCGTCATTGTTGTGAAGACATGGGGTTCTAGGATTATAAGTCCACTGATTTTTTTGTGGGTGTGACGGAATATGATTCAACACTTGGGGAGACTGTTTATGAAAGTGCTTCAAATAAGCAAATTGAAACATGTGAATTCTATAGTATGAATGAGAATAGTATCATTGACTATACAAAGAGATATGACAGGAGTGAAGTCACACTCAACTGTAGAAAATGTGACCCTGACATTGCAGTACATCAGGGTCAGTACACTGTGAATTCAGATAATCTACCTGCACTAGTTATTGTCGACAAATACCTAGCAGAGGATGAAATCTAAAGAGTTGAAAAGTCATTTTATCATGTATATAAATTTTTTTATTCATAAAAAATTTCACATACATATTTAGAACATTTTATTATTAGGGTACTAAAATCAATATTAAATAAACTTGTAAGTATATTATCCAGTAGAAAGTCGTTCAATCGAGGTAAGTCAACGTAGATGTTGAGAAACTGCTTGTAGGTATAGCCACGACATCTGAACAGGAAAAAGAGTAGTGCATGAAAGCCACATGTCTTAGTCGTTAAATCCTGTACTCTTCGTTGATTTTGAATAATGGTTTCCCCACTGCTTTCAATAAAGTTGCTGATGTATGGCGTGTAGAATTTATACGATAGGCCAAGAGCATCAAAAAATTCAATATTCTTCGCTGTTTGAAAGATGCATAGCCAATGACCGGTCTTCAAAGTCGATGGACTGCTATTAACAATGATAAGGGTATTGTTAACACTTGGAATTTTTTCAATGAAATCCAAAGGTATGCACTAGGACTTGTACTGGGACATGTATGAAGCGATATCAAATGCATTCATTTTTTAGTTTGTATTCATGGTGCAAGTTCTAGCAGAAAACTCCCGTCGGATGTGATTTACAAATTGGTTTCAAATTGACTCAGTGATATTATCATGATACTGTCCGTCAGAGCATTTGCAAATGTACACTCTAAACGTACATTCCCTGTTCGTACTATACTCATATCCTGTGTGCCTGAGAAGTCCAAAACAATAACCCCATGATTTTTTGAAAACATTGAATCGGTTATTCCATTTTCAAATAGTTGAGAGTCATGATCTAGGGATTGCATGGTCAACTCGTACAGAGTTCTATAGGATTTTTTGTCAAATGATAGAGTGTACAGTGGAATACCATTCACTTTGCACACAAGGCTAGATAGACCGAAAAAATTAAAATCGTGGGGGGATTCAGTCCAGGATCCAACGGGACTGCCACTCTTCACAAAGACAAAAGCGAATTTTGATGGGATTTATCCATTTATAAATGATAAATCGCAATAGCTACGAGAGCCGTTGGCAATATGTGGTTGATTGGTGATTCTATGGGGGACAAGAAGTTTAATGTTGTTGCCATTGGCTCTTAGCTTTTCCACTGCCAATGCAACAGAGCTCATAACTTGTTGTTTTCGGACATGGAGAAATGCCGATGTGATAATGACATTTGCATCGGGTGCTGCAGGAAGTGTTTTTCTCAAAATGAAATTCGACGGGGCCATCTGTAACATTATGTTAATCTTGACATTGGGGGGTAGCCATTGGGATATATTGAATATCTCATGATTTCATTTTCCAACTAGATGATACTCCTGGGTCACTGCAGTAGTCAACTCACCGTCAGTATCAACACCTGTTCGATATTCATAGCCAAATGATTGCTCTCTCATCTCCTTGTATGCCTTTGGCGTCATCATCATAAATTGTATGTATCTGGCAGAGTTGGATAAATTATTACTAGTGCTCACTAATGTCCTATTAATAAATGCAATAATTTGCTTGAATAGGTTGTGTAGAATACAGTTTTCATAGGAGAGACTATCGCCGGCATTTGGAGTTGTATTATCTTACTTTTTCTTCACCACAACATTTAAATCAATAAATGTTGACGACAAAACAATGAAATAGTCTTCATTGGAAAATATTTGAAAGGGTATATTCTCCAAGAGGGGTTGTCGGGTATAAAGTTGTTCATAGTAGCAATATTTTACAGTGACATCAACATTTCCAGCATTGCCTAGACTCAATGAAGACCTGATTGATGGATATGATTCCTTTGGGGGGAGATACGTCATCTTAAGAGAAGTAATCCTTCTATGATCTAACAATCTGTTTCTGGTTCTTCTTCTCTTTATTGACCTTCGTTGTTTTATTCCCCAAAGTCCTTGTTGATGTCCTTTGCTTCCTGCCTGGGTGGAGACTGATGAGTGAATGACGCGAACGCATCCTTTTCAATCCCTCCCCATTTTGTCGAGATTTTAATTGTTCACCAATAGCTCTTGCTGAAGGTATAATATTTTCCTTAAAACTCTCCCCGATATTTTTGCCTGACTCCCAGTCTCGTTATGCTAAGGTAGCAAAATTCGATGCAGCAGGCACAAGCTATTTTTAGGCAAGTGGTATTGCAGAACGAAACATCCTAGCAAACCAGTTACCAAGACCATAGCCAGATATTGCAGTACGACCCTTTTATTAGTTCAATCCAATACCTATTTGACGTGGACTCAAAGCACCAACATAACAATCAATATCGGGGCAGACAAATGGATTTCTCATATTGTTTAATCTAGGTGATCGTACCAACGCCAATGATGGGTCAGATTTTACCTTTGGTTAGTGATAAGCCCTATGCTTTTTCTATAGGTTAGCCCAATTATCTTTTAAGTTTTAAATAGCAGAGTTTAAAATATGAAGTGTTTGCATGAACATACTGATAATTCTTTATCTGATGGTGATGAACAAGTTTGTGGGTTGTTTTTCGTTCAAGAACACGTAGGAGGGGGACATTTGAATTACCGACTCTCGACGTTTCCACAAAGGATGCATAGAGAAATATGCAAGAGTCCGAGGCGAAACCAGGTGGATAATCAGCAAAAATAACTTGATCCATCCCGTAAACGGTGCCAGCATTTTTCCCATTGACCATATTCTGTTTACAGCCAAGAACATCTCTCAGATTGTCATTGAGAATAATTGTTTCAGTGTCAACAGGTGAGCTATTGTAAATCTTATCATGTTTCAATGAATAATTAAAATGGAATTTACTCTTCCTACGATATGAGATTTTTCAATTGATTGTATGACACAAATCTCCCGTAATATCGTATTCAACATATTTTAATTTAACCTGTTAGTAGCAACTAGATTTAAGTGTTTTAGTCCAGTCAATCCCAGCAAAGAGTGAATACTTGATATCTATAACTTACAGATCATAAACTCGATCTCTTCGAAAAATGTCATATATATTTTTCAGATTAGTATAGACATGCGCTATTCCAAGTAAAATATAGCATCTGACAGCAAGGGAGAGTTTCGTCCAAAAATCACTTGTCGTATTCAAGTCGTTGTAGAGAGGATCAGAAACGTTGGACATAAAAGTTCCGTAGAACCCAGGGAATATTGCCAATAACTACAGCAGTAATCCAGGAATCAAATCGAAGTTTCGACAAAGCAACCGACAATTTGACTTATACTTACAGCTACGAGTACATCTCTATATGATATTCCCAATTGGGCAGCGTTAACCGGCAAACTATACTTTTTGTAATTCATAGTCATAAAAGCCACCGAGAATCTCTTCATCTTTGGTATCACGCAGGCGATAAGATATGGGTTTAGTGTCTAGAATTTTTGCCACTTTTAAAAGTTCAATGGACCACAAATAATTCTCCTTTTCAAAAATATTGCTTTTCTTGTTAATTCCATCGGTTTCAACAAACGTGAACTTGGTCGCCATACGGCCTTTTTATTCGTTGAATTTTTGCGTACGATGGGTGTCAATTTCAATTTTATCAATCAACCGACATGACATTTTTTCAAAGTTTGATAGATATGGGTGAATTTAAGTTTAATAAATCAGCATTATTGAATCAAGATCATGAATAAAAGCCGGTGTATTTTTCAATGTACAATATCTTGAAATTAAAAGTCGAATAGTTCTTATCAATCGTTCGGCCAATGCAGCCATTATAGGACTGTGACTATGATAGAGCAGTGTACTATATTTCACTAGCACTTTTGCAACATGGGGATTAACAACTTCACTACCGTGATCCGTTTGAATTTTTTTTATATGAATCCTGTTCTAGAATACTTTCAAAGGCCTGAGCAACTTTAAAACTTTACTTCGGTTGCAATAGAATAGTATGTACATGTTGACTATAAACTGATGCTTAGTAAAATGTACTTGTACGGTGTTTTTTGACTTCGTGGAGGCTCATCTCGAGTCAGGAGATCTGCTTGCATTATATGCAATGGGTAAAAGGCTTTAGTTTTTCGATATTGATTGGCACGAAGTCTATGATTTCTATGCAGAGTGTAACTTGATTCATTTTGTAGATAGTCTTGTACACTTTTAGTGTGAACACCCGTGACTTTGGAACGAGTGGTGGGGGAACTTAAACTCCCCGCCATGTAAATAATTTCTAGAACATCCTTCAAAAATTCAACCATTTCCAATATAAACACATAGTATAACACTTGTTGTACTGTTATATGCGGGCTGTTGGTAGTGGCGACAACTTTTACCTGATAGGTCTTTGCTTTTTTTAAGCAATCAGCGGCGTGCTAGTATATTCCAAAATTGATTTAAAATCTTCTTCTTCAAGTTCATATTTTAATGTTGATGTTGTTGATGATGATAATGCATGTTCATTTAATTTTTTTAGAATATGTCTATTGCCAATAAGACTTTTGGGGAAGTTTAATGTATTTAGAAAGTTGTATAGATGAACGTCAAATGATAATAGTCCTTTATGATGTGTAACCATGTCATAGATTAAATCAAGTAGATTATAGCTCTTGCCCTGAATTATAATCCCTTCCCCATTGCTCTCAAATTGAATTTTATCATGACAACTTTCCATTAGACAATTTAGGAGTCATTTTCTCTTTTCAACATATTAGTTCGGCCTTAGATTTACAATTTTAAATAATATTTAATATAATTCCTCTTTCATTAGTTTTGTTACAGCAGCATCAGACTCTTGAGGAGACGTTTATTTTTTGGGATCAATAGCATCAGCAGTGGGCTTCGATAGATAAGACTTGTGTTTGTCCACTTGGCGAAGTGCATCTTGAAGTAAAAGCAGTTTTTTATCATCCTCAATATTTTCATTGCCAAGGAATTGACTCAGATTGTCCTCAAAGTGCTCCACGGGTGAGAGAGTGAGTTCTATTGGAGTCAATTTATAGGGTTTTGCCATCTACAGAAAACTGTTTCAAAGTCCTGCAATTATTGGCAGTAAAAGTGTGAAAAAACTACCGCCTGTCTGAAGAAGTCGTTTCCTTTTAAAATTCTTTCCTTTGCTTTTACAGGCCAAAGTACGCACAATGGAATGATGTTGCCTTGCCCGCTACATAACTAAATCCTGTAGATGAACATTACCCTCTATCAAATTCAAACAAATTTCGGAATTTATATTAATGAAATCGCTGTCAATACCGTTTTTGATTATGGTTTTTCTAAGCGGAAGTTCTGAAGTGCTTAGAACTGAAAACAGATGTTTATTTTCAAGTTTTCTTTTGAATGCTATGAGGGTAGCATAGATGTCTTTTTAGCGTCAATGGGGATATGTACTGTAATTTCATTGTCGAAAATATCTGTGACTACATATGGTCACTTACGTGTATTTTGACTGAAGTCCACCAAGATATAGACATAGGGTTTATCGGTCTATCTAATGCATGCCGTAAGTATATATTTAGGGGCACCTGGATAGAATTTGTTTATTGATTGTTATTAGCGAGCTAGAATCGCGAACAACTCTGTAGATGATATAGTAGGTACATTTCAAAGAAAGTGATTACAGGTATGTGCTCTTATATACAAGATTGTGTAACGCCAGAGGAATGATAATCTGTTAGTGGCGAGCGTGAACGGTTGACAATTGCCGCTTGTGCTGAAGTCATTACTCATTAGATAAAGCCATAACGCCACTGATCAAACACGATTTTTCGTCAATAGTGCTAAAAACGACTAGACCCAGTATGAATTTAATCTTCTCCGATCCCATTGTGGTAATAATTGCTTTTATTTTATCGTATGACTCCTGCCAAATACTGTAGGAATGGTATATTTTTTTCGGCTTTTCCACAAACATTTTATCGCAATTTTAATTATTTTAGTTAAGAGTGTTGTTTTGCCCGACATTGAGGGCCAACACAGAAACGATCTGAATGGTGTTTTCAATTGATATATGTTCCCTTCAACAGTTCACCTGGACAACTAACTGTAGACCATACTTGTCTAATGACTAAATAATTTCCCTACTCTGTTCAAGAATAATAATAAGAAGACGAATAAAGAATCATATTTTCTTTTATTATATGCATAAAAAAAGTAACAATACATTGAAAAAAAGCACATTAAACATGAAAAAATACACTTTTTTTTTTAAATTTATTTATAATAAAAAAATACAAAATTTACACAGGCACACAGAGAAAAAACACTTAAATAAATACACTTTTTTTTATTTATAGAAAAAAAAATACAACATTAGATTAAAGCTTATGAAAAAATATCATTTTTTTTTATTGAAACATTTACAAAAAAAATCTGTTCTAAGTAAAAAAAAGATAACTTTGATAGTGGCGGTGCACTCCCCGCTGGCGGCCGCCCCCCTCCCCCCCTGGGCCTCGAGGCCTCTCCCCCCCCCCAAAGGCCGCGAGTCCCCCCCCCAAAGGTTTTAGGAAATAATTTACAGGACCTAATTTAAACCGAGACATTCCCTATGGATAACACATTCGGCCCGGTCTGAAGTTAAATGCTGTCCAAGGGAGAGGGTTGTCACACCGTCTTGATAAACATAGCCCTTGTTGGAGACGGTAACCTTGACAATTTTTTCTACATTTACAGTAAAGTTCTTGTATTTTAGGAAACAAATTGCCAACAATTTGGCTCGTGGAGTTGTATTTTGAAGAATATAACTCCTATAAATGTCCATGTCAAAATTCTTATCCACATAGCGCGTGGGTACTCCTTTGCAACGTTTCTTGATTTCCTCGTCGTTTGTCTGTATAAAATACACCTTCGGACTTACAAACATACCACGGGAAATCAAGTCGCTTCCCGTTTCTGATTTAAAAAATAAAAGCTGATTTGGTGCCCGACGTTTCACTAGCTTTGGGTAAAGACTACTCCAATTGGTGTAGTCCATCCGTGAGCTGATAATTTCACCGTGTGCCAAATCATCAATTAGATTTGGGGTTTTTACTTTTAACAGTAGAGAATCCGTGTCCCCGTAGCAGACCTCTACTTGCCCCTTCTCCGGCCACTGTACCCTAGCCAAATTGTAGTAGAATTCCAACATGAGCTTTTTGGAGATCTCCAAGATCGCACTGCCTGCAGCAATATTTTATTCAAGACAATGCGTCTTTTTTTTCCTATTCAATAGTACCATGTCCAGGCCAATGATTGTGAAGGAAGTGTAATTTGGATCGGCAATAATTTGAGCACATTGTTTGGGATCGGTCACGACGTCACAATGATTCCTATTGCAAACACTGACACATTTTACCGAAAGCCGAATTCAAAATGAGCTTATAAATTTCTTTTTCGGCTTTCGTCTGTGCTTCAGAATGTTTGTTGACAAAAATGTCAACAAAAGTTTTCAGATAGGGTTTTTGACTAAACCGGAGTTCTCTATGAACCTTTGTGACGTTGAAACCGTTGTTGCGCATCCATTTTAAAGCTACATGATGTACAACTATGTTTTTCTTCGGCAGAAGGTCAGCAATAAGTTTTTGTTTTGAAGGTGTCCAATGCAATGCGTCCACCTCGACTAAACGAATATTGCGAGGGCTCAAAGAGTCCTTAGTCACAGGTCTATTGATGCACGGAAAAACAAAATCCTTTACTGAATCGTGAAGCTCGACTGGTATCTCTCCATCAATTTCAAAAAACCATCCAACCGGCCAATTTTCCTCAAACTCCCCATGCACAGTCAAAGTTGGGGAAATGGGGAGCTTGAGGGTCATTGAGCCATTTATAGTCACTGTAAGGTAGCACATAATGGGACATGGCTGAGGGGTAGAGAGAATTCATATCAAGGAAAACGGTATCAGATTTTGTCCCCGTCTTCTCTCCTGTTTGATCAGTTTCCAAGATACCATCCCTGTGAAACATAAAACCACCCTTCATTGACCTTTCTATGAACAGATGCTGATCAATGTCTGTGATTAGCCCAATTTTTTCCCCACTAATTTTTAGGATGAGGTCCATCACTAGATGAGGAGATGAAAAATAATAGCCCAAATTAAGATTAAATTTCTCATAGATTTTGTCCGTATTTTTACACATAATGTCTAACAGAGTTAACACGTCATTCGACAAATACAGCTTGCAGTAATCAAACCCATTTTTACACCCTCCCTCTGCCCACACTTTTTTAGAAAAACTGTATTCATCGGTGGTGCACCTACGATCATGAAGACTATCGTAAAACGATTCAATCGGAGGAATAGTTTCCTAGGCGAATCTCGACATGGAAAAATAATAATCATAAGGATATATGCCCTTGACCGTCAACAAATCATATAAATCATTTGGAAATTGTTGCTTGAGAAGGGGGAAAGCATTGCAACCGTCGTAATTTTTATGCAACTAAATTAATTCGCTGAATGATATAGGGAAAAAACTGCATTTGACTAAAATACAAATGTTATTCATTCGATCAACGTTGGCTTCGTAAGACTTGTACATAAAGTTCAACCCAGGAAACATTTCCACTGATATAGGATTGAAATCGTAGATAACTCTGTCCATACAACATACATTTTCCATTATTCCATCTCTTTGAAACCGTGCCAATTCTTGTAGCACATAATTTAGATCGTAGTTAGCATTATGTATAAAAACCGGAAGAAAAAGTTGCTGGTTAATTTTTAAATTACATGAATTGTGAGCCCACCCCCGAAAGTTACACAAGTTAAATTGTTTAGGCTATCTATGTCCCCAAAAACATCGTTAAGAAAACCCCCTTGCCATTCCATATTATCTACAACTAATGTAGGTTCGTCTCTGAACTCCATTGGTGGTGATAGAATTGGTCCTGTAAATGCTGATGTTGCATCATCCAATGGCAGTGCTATTTCATTAATCTGTAGAAAAAGATTTTTTTTTCTATGTGAAATAAGCATTATTTCATAAAGTTGAAAAAATCATGTTAATTTTAGTTGTATGTTTAGCTGTATGAAGGATGGATGGTCCTTTTTAGAGCCCGGGGGAGGACCTTTGGGGATCGGGAGCTCCCTTATACAATGAGCCAAAATCAAAGTGAACCTGACTCTCTTTTTTGAATATTTACTAAAATTGAAATACATTGACTGTTTAATATTTAAAAGAAGGAAGCTTTTTAAAAGAGCTAACAGCACGGTGAAAAAAAAGTGTAAGTAAGGAAGGTAAAGGAAATTCTTCCTTAACTTAATGGCGATACAAAAAATAGATTTCTTTTTATTATAGTAATGAGAAAATTTTACTCACCAGAAGTCGCTTAGAATATTCCATATCTCTATCAATGTAAATGATTGGAAAAATATTGATACTGGTAGAATGAATGAACTATTCAAACTGTAGAAAATTCTAATCTGAAACTTGAATATATACAAAAAAAATAATTGAATATATTGGCAGCTAAACAAGACGCACCGGTTTTCTGACACGGATTTGCTCTAAAAGACATGTATACCATATATATATATATATATATATATATATATATATATATATATATATATATATATATATATATATATATATATATATATATATATATATATATATATATATATATATATATATATATATATATATATATCATGAAGTAGAAATCTAGTCTACATAAATTATGTCAGAAAAACTTGTCCTTCATAACATATTACGCAATTCCCAACCAGCACAAGATGAAACATAGTCTACCCAAAGTATAAGGCTATCTGAGAGGATACTCACTCTCTTTGAAAAGGTGTAGAGGGGCATCAGAATTCCATATGGCTGTTAGAATTCCTTGCTATAGGGGACTCAGAATTCCTTGCTATAGGGGCATCAGAATTCCTTGCTATAGGGGCATCAGAATCCAGAAGGCGCATTCTACTAATAGCACGGAGAAAACGTTGTTATTCGCAGATTTAGTGCAAGCGAGTACTTCTTTGATTTCCATACTGGCTTAAGTTTGTTGAAAGCAGCGTTTGCCATGCCAATTCTTCTCTTGACCTCATTTTGCACCTCTCCTGTGTAATCGACCCAGCTTCCGAGGTACTTAAATTCATGGACTTGTTCGACTCAACGATTTTTGTACAGGAGCTCGACTGGCCCATATATGGTGCTCCGTCGGACTGACAGCACAGGTGGACTCTATGCCCATATATGGATTCCAGTTGGCAATAACTATGCTGAAACTATGCACAGCGTAAATTGTGCCCAGGAAGCTGTTTACATTTATTCATTCCCAGCCCTTCCTCCCTAAGTCATTGAAATTTCTTTATCCCGAAAATCGTTCCAACAAGAAATTCAAACCTGGCTTATGCCCAGCAAAATTGATCACACTTATTAGTAAGAATGAAATTGCACGTGAACATTATGTCAGCAATAATTGCTCATGCGTAAATTGGTGAATTCGGACTATGTTCAATCTTTAAATTTAATTTTATGATTGGCTAATGAAATTGAAAATTTAAAGCAAATTACTTTGGAGTGAATATTTGGAATAGAATGAATTATTTCGGAATATATAAGCTAGAAGCTTGAAAAAGTAGTGATCATTTATGAATACTTAATCTGACTAATTAAAAAAACAACAATGTCTTTCTGAGGGAAGTAAAGAACGAAGTTGAAACTTAAAACAAACAAAAATCATTGCTTCACACTCTATCTGACATACAACAATAAAACTAGCGCAAATAAACCAACTGATAATATTTCCCTATTCTCCTATAATTATAGTTAACCAACGCTTTACTGAAAACACAAAATAATATAGGAGTTCTGGTAGAGTAAAAGCAAACCAATTAAAGATACTTTTAGAAGAAAATAAAGCAATTTACGATTGTTGCTTTATTTATTTTTTTTCGTGTAATTTGGTATCACTTCGGCACAATAAGCTCAATCCAATGATTGGGTCTCGTTTTGGTCCTGAAAAGGACATTTCATGATTAGTTTGTAGACAAGTCCGAAGAAAAGCCATCTTGATAGTATTAGGACTATAAACTAGCTTTAAAATTTGTGTCATAACTTGAAATATTGCGTTGTATAGAGAGAAATAAGTGGATTTCCGGAGTTCATATTATGGTTTATTTGTTCTTCATTTCGAGTAATACTAAAGCGTATTTTTACAATTTAAAATTTTATATTTCTCACTATTGGTATTCTAGCTGGTTAGACCTTGTGTTTGCAGTTCAATGACTTTAAAGCTGGTAAAATAATATTTATTTTAATGCTAAAGTTTTAAGACAGTTTTAATTATATACTGAAAGTTACTGATATCACACCTGGTGTAAGACTATGAAAAACTTTATAGATTAGTTTGTTCTTGTCAGGCTACGTACTCACTTTTGACTTCTATATCAATATTCTTGTTTTTTTTATACTGGCCTTTGGGTTTTTTCAGTAAAACGTTAGTTTCTATAATCCCAGAAACATAGGGAAATGTTTTCAGTTGGTTTATTTGCACTAGTTTCATCAATATATGCTAGATAAATGTGAAGCAATGTTTTTTGTTCGTTTCAAGTTTCAACTTCGCTCTTTACTTCCCTCAAAAAAACTTTTTTTAAAATTAATCTTTACCCGTTTTTAATTTAAATTTAATGTAGAATAAACAATGCCAAGATCTATTATATCTTTTTGCTGGGGGAGGGGGAGTCACCCTCATATACATCATAATGTGATTTAACGTGTTTTCCCTTGTTGTTCACGGTAGGGGACTCTAATTACCCTATTCAAGATTTTTGACCATTCTGATTCTAATGGTAAAATTTTATTTTGATCTGACGCCATTTTTGAGGGTTTTCAGGCTTTATTTAAAGAACATCGTAATAAATTAGTTTTTGTCATAAACTTTTACTTTTAAGATTAAAAAAATAATAATTACCCTTCCTGAATCAATGTCAGATGGAAATTTTTCCTCACTAGGCATTTTTTCTTAAAACGCGCTTTTTAACTTTTGGTTACTATGGGCTGTGGTTTGCTCTTTTAGTATGCTGCAGCTACTACTACAGCCATAATTGCAGCTACTGCTGCAATCATGATAGAAGGCCAAAAATATAGAAAATACCCCACACTGATATATCACAATACCAATCTGCACGGTATCAATACGCCCAATACCGATACGCGCGATACCAACACACCCAATGCTGATATCCCCGATACCACGTAAAATCCCTTCCCCCGGGACTATGTAGGTTTAAATCACCACCAAAACCATAGTTGTTGGCCCTTTGAACTATATTGAACAAAATGACTATCTCAAGTTTTGATCGGACGGCTTTGGAGAAGGGGGTCTTTTATGGACGGGGGCTAGATGCCCTCCAATCTGTTTGGTGACTTGAAAACTGCAATGGAAAATTTTATTTCCGTTTGAATGAGCCATTAAACATCTCTCTATGATTTTCTGAACACTTGCTAGCCCTGGTAGAAGAAAAGAAAAAAGGAGACACATCAGTGCTACCCTTGCAAAAAAGTGATTTCCCATGGTGTTCAAGGTGGAAGACTGTTATAATCCTATATAAGGTTTTTGACCATACTGATTCTAATGGTTCTCAAATTATGTTGATCTGACACCGATTTCAAGGGAATTGAGGCTCGTTTCCAAAGTCACCCTAAATTTGTTTTCGCAATAAACTTTTACTTATAAGATTAACCGAAGCAAAAGTTACCATTCTTACCAATCCTGATTTAGTGTAAAATGACAATTTTTTCTCACTGGACGATTTTTTAAAACGTGTTTTTCAACTTTAGGTTACGATAGGCTGTGGTTTGCTTTTTACTAGGTGATGGCTAACAACCATGATGGCTAATACAAAGACAAACCTGTATTGTTATTTAAAAATACTTAAAACAAGATCCATAGATAAATGTGACTTAAGGCCAGGTGTGTGACTCAGGTATTAAAAACCAGTTCAAATCCCAGGCATCTTCTTACCAAGACCTACTGTCTAGGAGGACCATTCTCGAAGCTAAACATGCTTTTTTCCTTTTCAAAATCGAAACGTTTGTTTCAATCAATTCGCTTCTCTAAATGCTTATAATAACTATATTACTTTATGGCATGTTATTTTTCGACAGTGTTTTAACAGATGTTTCAGGGTTTAAGGGGCTGGGTAGCAAAAAGGCCAAAGGGAGTGTGCTGGTTGCACTCCTCTGTCGAACTTCAAATGGGTGCTACAATTTTTAATTTCCATTGAATTAACCTCCATTCGAGTCTCAGATAACATTCCTTCCGTACGGAGTAGCTAGGAGTTAAACAAATGAAAAATAGGATCTTGAATGCATTTGACTCTACCAAGGCAACATTAGAGCGTTGCCTCTGAAATTATCTCGCCATGAGGTAAATTTGTTACAACTCCACTTTTACAGCAAAATTTCAATACGCGCCTAAGTTGCTCTAAGGAACTTTATGTAACATCTGTCCAAAAGTTTACGCAATAAGGACGAAAAACCTAACCCCTGTGGCCGCTCAAGACTTCTGATCCAAATGTTGAGATAACTCTCTTGTCCAAAATACTTGGAAAGTCTAAAGAATATGTCTCTGGGCATTGCATGATCCCAATTGCACTTAGGGCAGGGGCGGCAAGTAATGGAAGTTTCCAATTGTTTAGAAATAAGTTTTATAATAGAAAAAAGGGGCTGCTTTGATGTTGGCTGCAGAATTAGCTAAGGAATTTTCAAGGGATGGTCTCTGGATCAGAAAAGTTAACACTCTCTTGTGGGAGAGTGGCTTGGACGGTGGTCTGAATCATGGGTGCCAATATAGAGCGGGATAAGAAAAAAGGTAGTTGTCTGCTAGATTGGTGTCCTTTCTAGGATTTGAATATTACTCAATTTTTTTAATTTTGGCTGTGAATGGCTGAATTGTATTTTGAAGATCTAAACAAAAAAACTCACTTTTTTAGTTGAAAAAGCCTCGCCTCCCTCTCGTCCAATTTTTTTCAGCCTGTAGTTCTGGCCTTGATCTAGGCCAAAAGAAAATCGTCGCATATTAGTTTAAAAATAAACATTTTAGTATTTGAGCTAAATAAATTATTGTGCACATAAACAGGTCAAAGGCACAACCCCTCTAAAATTGGGGCCCAAATTTAATTTTCTCGATCAATCCGTAAGTCCTATCTTTCTTTGGACTAAGAGGATCCTAGTACAGAAAACAACTATGGATTTTCCTGGGACAGCACACGAGAAAGCGTATAAAAATGCAGCAAAATCTTCCCCTGTCCACTTTTTATGGAAGGGCTGGCCGCAGAAATTCGGTATGTGACTCGTTCTATTGAAAATTGTAAGTTCTACAGCCTTTTTTAAGGGTCAAATGGATATGAGGATATCCAGCCTCTTTGTAAGCCCGATGGGAATGAATCAAAGGTATTATATTTTATTAAAACACGCCTAAAGATCTAATAAGTATGCTTCCGGGGTCGACAATGCCATTTGAAAAGCAATTTATTTTTCCCCCCTCCCCAAGAAAGGAGAAGAAAATTGAAGCCCCTGAAATAGAATTTCAACTTCATTGTATGGAAAAAATAACTTTTTAAGTAGCTTATTGAAGCATTCTAAATAATTTGTCAGTGATAATAGCACACCACAGTAATAGACATCGTAAAAATGCATGGAAGCAGCTTTTCGACAACTTAAAAAGTTTTAAGGGTACATGAATGAAATTATTTGGATAGCTGTCTCTAATCCTTGCTGCATCTCCTTTAGTGACTCCTGTTGTTGTGAGAATTTTTCGTATTTAGCCCATTTTAGCTAATAATTTTTGTTTAGGTCTTTTATGAGTAGTATCCTATCTTTGAATTCCATTACACCCATAGCAGATTCCAATAGAATTCCACAACACGCAAGATCCAAAACACTCATAGCAGAATTCCATGGGATTACACAGCATGCCCTGTTTTAAACGCATGTCCCTTTTCATGTGAAATTCAGGTGTTATTAATTTTCTATACTTTTTTGAGATTTTTTTTCTTGTCGACAAAGTGTTTTTTCATTTATCTTTCAAGGTGTTTTCAAGGTGTTTCCTTTTTTCCTCAAAGGTTTTTTAATTATTATGAAAGGGGGAATGTTTATCGAAGAGGCATTCACACTTGGACCATCTCTTCAGATTCTTTTGGGGGGGGGCTCGATTTTAACTGAGGAGGACACATACGTAGGGTGTTACATGCTACTGTTTGAGACATTTATTTTTTTCTCAGTGCATTTCTTATCAAAGGATCAATAAATTATAATGATTTTCGTCCTCGTTAGGACTCGAAATATCAATTTAAATCCAATTAAACAACGCCTAAATCAATTCGCAAATGATACCCTTTCCAATATTCAGTTTCGGGGTAATACATTCTAAGAAATAATATTTGCACGCAAGAAGACTCCCATTTTTCACGATTATGTGTTTCCTACACCTGTGATAATTGACGTGCAGAGGGGGAAATCTGTTTCTAGAAATGGTTGTTTCCAAGGCAAATGTGTAATTAGAGATATTCTGAAAATAAGTTCCATGCATGCGTAGTGATCGTCAAACTATGTATTCGCATTCTTTTTAATTTTCTTGAAGCGTTATAATTATTTTAAGTTATTGCTTGCAAGGTAAATGTGTAGTTAGAAAAACTCTGAAAATACAGGGTTTTTTAGACACGATTATGCCAATGGGAAAAACAAAACGTAAAAAATCCTCACATAGGATAAAAGATAGGCCAAAACTTGCATTAATGAAAGAAAGATGGGGGTCCTAGCCAAAAATTCCAGGGAGGGGGATAATTGATAGAGGTGAATTTAAGCCATATTAAGAGCTATATCTGAAAAGGTTTTGATGAAAATGCATCGTATTTTGTGATAGTTTTACGCTTGGTAGATTATTTGATTAGATTATTGGAGGGCATAGAGCTTTCGAAGCATACTCTTGTTAATTTCTGCTTGTTTTGAGTTTGACTCTGTTATTTATTGTAATTTCTGTTCTTTTTGGGTTCCATTTATTTATCGATGCTGATTCGTGGTAAGTTTACACTTGAAACATTATTTGATTTTAATTTGTTCCTCATTTTGGTTTAAAAGAGTTCTTTACTTTTCTTTGAAAAAGCAAGATTTTGTTTTAGGACACAATACTTCTAGAGTTATAGAGTTTGACCTTGTAGTAGAGATGCCTTATTGACTCGTGACGGGAGTCCATATATGGGCATAGAACCACGTGGTTTATGGATTTTGTCAGTGAGAATTTGAAAAAAACAGGAGTTTTCTCACTTTTTTTTCTTTTTTTATGGTCTTTGTCAGTGAGAATTTGAAAAAACAGGAACTTTGTCACATTTATGTCTGTTTTTATGGATTTTGTCAGTGAGAATTTGAAAAAACAGGAACTTTTTCACATTTATGTCTGTTTTTATGGACTTTGTCAGTGAGAATTTGAAAAACAGGAATTTTGACACTTTCATGGATTATTGAGTCATTAACCAAATCGTTTCCGGGCAAAGTTAATGACACTTCCTTCCTGTTCTTGTTCAAGCCAAATGTTATGAGTTTCCGGGGAACACCTGTGCTGTCAGTCATTAATCAAATTGTTTCCGGGAAACAGTTAATTAATGTCTGACAGATGACGTAAAGTTAATTAATGTCTTTGGATTTCGAACAGAAATGTTTCCGAGGCAAAGTTTAGATCACACCTGACAGATGATGTCAAGATTGATTGAATTGTCTCCGGCACAAAGTCTATTAATGCCTGGAGTTCTTCCAGAAGAATTGTTTCCGAGGCAAAGTTTAGATCTTAGCGACGAATTGTTTTGGCCCGGGAATCAGGTTTCCAAATAATTGAAATGCGCCAGCGCAAGGATGCCAAACAAAAGGAACTCGCTGAAATTCCGTTTAGGGATAATTTTGGCGAAACCGTTTTAGCTATTTTATGGAATTATTTTCACGAAACAGTTAGAGACATTATAAAATATGATTTTTGAAGAGATTTTAGAAGAGAATTTAATGGTGAAACTCTGTGGTCGTTATAATACACAAGTTCTATTTGAACAGTGTTGTGAGGTCCTCTACCACAACCCCAAAGGGCTCCGACCCCCCTATCCCCAACCACAAAGGGTTCCGATCCCCTTACCCAAACCCCAAAGGGTTCCAATCCCCCTACCTCAACCCCGAAGGAAGCCCCCGGTCCTCAAGGGTCCTCCCAAGCTCCCAAAGGGCCCCCAGACCCCAAAGGCTCTCCCCGGGCCCCCAAAGACCCTCTTCCGGTCCCCAAAGGTCCACCGGGCTCCCAAAGGGCCCCCGGACCCCCAAAGACTCCTGAGCCCCACATTATAATACTTTTTAAGGCTTTATTATATCTTTTCAGAACAAATTATTATTTTAGGGAATTATTTCGGCGAAACAGTTAGAGGCATTTTAAAATAGGATTTTTGAAGAGATTTTAGAAGAGGATTTGAGGGTCAAACTCCGTGGTCGTTATAATGCACAAGTTCCATTGAACAGTGTCGTGAGGTCCTCTACCCCCACCCCAAAGGGTTCCAATCCCCCTACCCCAACCCCAAAGGAAGCCCCCGATCCTCAAAGGCCCCCCCCCCACAGACAAAACACCCCCTCACCCTAGGTCCCCTTAATCCCTGCTATTTTTGACTTTTCTGAGCTAGGTTTCTTAGCCTTTCATAGGTGTGCTGTCAGAAAATTATGATTTGGGATGGTTAATTTGCTATTTCCGGCTTTTCTGAGCTAGGTTTCTTAGCCTTTCATAGGTGTGTGTTGTCAGAAAATTATGATTTGCGAATCGTAGTTTGCTATTAGGGCTTCTCAGAGCTTCTTAGTCCAGGATTCTTAGTCCATCGCGGATGTTTGTTGTCGAAAGCTTCTTGTTTGGGATGAATAGTTTGCTATTTAAGACTATTATGAGCTAGGTTTCCTAGTATTTCGTAGGTGTGTGTTGTCTGAAACTTATGATTTGAGATGCATAATTTACTATTTCCGACTTTTCATAGCCAGATTTCTTAGTCTCTCGTCGGTGTGTGTTGTCTGAAAACGATGATTTGGGATGGTTAGTTTGCTATTTTTGACTTTTCTGATCTTTATTTCTTAGCCTTTCATAGGTGTGTGTTGACTGAAACCTATAGTTTAGGATGAGTGGTTTGCTATTTTTTGACTTTTCTGAGCTAGGTTTTTTAGCCTTTCATAGGTGTGTGTTGTCTGAAACATATGATTGGATGTGTATAATTTGATAGTTTTACTTTTCAGATATAGTATTATTAGTATCTAATAGGTGTGTGTTGACTTAAACCTATAGTTTAGGATGAGTGGTTTTATATTTTTGACTTTTCTGAGCTAGATTTCTTAGCCTTTCATAGGTGTGTGTTGTCTGAAACTTATGATTTGAGGTGTGAAATTTGCTAATTTTGACTTTTCAGAGCTAGGATTCTTACTCTGTCATATGCGTTTGTTGTCTGAAACTTCTAGTTTGGGATGAATAGTTTGCTATTTCAGGCTTTTTTGAGCTTAGGTTTCCTGGTATTTCGTAGGTGTGTGCTGTCTGAAACTTATGATTTGGGATATGTAAATTACTATTTCGGCTTTTCTGAGCTAGATATCTTAGTCTTTAATTGGTGTGTGTCGTCTGAAACCTATGATTTTGGATGGCTGGATTGCTATTTTGACTTTTCTGAGATGGATTTCTTAGCCTTTCATGGGTGTGTGTTGTCTGAAACCTTACACAAAAACTTACAAACACACAAAAAACTAACACACAAACAAAAAAAAATTACGATATTTATGCATAGTTTCAACTAATTACTGCTAAGCATTTTAAAATCAAGCCATCTCCTCGCAATAACACAAAAACCAGAACAAAAACACGCAAAAAAAATTACAGACAAAAAATATATTACACACACACAAAAACTTACACACAAAAAAAATATTAAAAGAACAAACAATCTAACAACCATACAAACAAAAACACACACACCAAAAAAAAAAATAAACCACACACAAAACAACACCCAGACACATAAATACACACAAAAAAAAAAATTACACACACAACAGAATTCATACACACACGCACAATTAGACAAAATTTACGATATTTATGCACAGTTTCAACTAACTACGGCTAAGTATCTTAAAAGGCGAGGTATTTTTCTTGCGAGAACACAAAAAATCATTAAGTGGTCTTAATGAAAATGATGATAATCAACCGAAAACCGTCAACGAGAACACCGATTAACCATCACCAAAGCCTCAAAATGCTGTCAGTGTGTCAACACCCCTTAAAAAATAGGGGGTAAAGGTCAACCGCGAAGATATTTAGCCTACAGAAAAAATTGCTCATTGTTCCTTTAGTAGCCACACAATTAGACTAAAAATTACATTATTTATGCACAGTTTCAACTAACTACGGCTAAGCATGTTAAAGGCGAACCATTTTCTTGTGAGAACACAAAAATCAGAACACACACCCGCACAAAAACTTACACACACACATAAACTTACACACACACAAAAACTTACACGCACACAAAAATTTACACACACACAAAAAATAATACAAACACAAAAAAACTTACACACACAAAAAAAAAAACTTAAACAAACAAAAAATTATACACAGACAAAAAATTACATAAACAAAAAAAATTACACACACACAAAAATTTACACACACACACACACAATTAGACAAAAATTATGATATTTAAGCACAGTTTCAACTAACTATGGCTAAGTATCTTAAAAGGCGAGGTATTTTTCTTGCGAGACCACAAAAAATCATTAAGTGGTATTAATGAAAATGATGATAATCAACCGAAAACCGTCAACAAGAACACCGATTAACCATCACCAAAGCGTCACAATGCTGTCAGTGTGTCAACACCCGTCGGAAAATAGGGGGTAAAGGTCAACTGCGAAGATATTTAGCCTACAGAAAAAATTGCTCATTGTTCCTTTAGTAGCCACACAATTAGACTAAAAATTACGATATTTATGCACAGTTTCAACTAACTACGGCTAAGCATGTTAAAGCCAAGCCATTTTCTTGAGATAACACAAAAATCAGAACACAAACACTCACAAAAACCTACACACACACAAAATCTTACACTCACACAAAAACTTACAAACACACAAAAAATTTAACACATACAAAAACTGACCCACTCACACAAAAACTTACACACACACACAAAAAAACTTACACACACAAAAACTTAAACAAAAACAAAAATTTACAAACACAAAAAAAAATTACACACAACAAAAAACTTACATACACACACACAATGAGACAAAAATTACGATATTTATGCACAGTTTCGAGTAACTACGGCTAAGTATCTTAAAGGGAAATTCATTTGTCTTGCGAGAACACAAAAATCATTAAGTGGTATTAATTAAAATGTTGATAATCAACCAAAAACCGTCAACGAGAACACCGATTAACCATCACCAAAGCGTCAAAATGCTGTCAGTGTGTCAACACCCCTCGGAAAATAGGGGGTAAAGGTCAACTGCGAAGATATTTAGCCTACAGAAAAAATTGCTCATTGTTCCTTTAGTAGCCACACAATTAGACTAACAATTACGATATTTATGCACAGTTTCAACTAACTACGGCTAAGCATGTTAAAGGCGAGCCATTTTCTTGCGAGAACACAAAAATAAGAACACACACACGCACAAAAACTTACACACACACAAAAACTTAAACACACACAAAAACTTACACACACACAAAAATTTGCACACATACAAAAACTAACACACTCACAAAAAAACTCACACACACACAAAAAAAAACTTAACCAAACAAAAACATACACACAGACAAAAACTTAACCAAACAAAAAAAAATTACACAACCAACCAAAATTACACACACACACACAATTACACAAAATTAACATTATTTATGTACAGTTTCAACTAACTACGGCTCAGTATCTTAAAGAGCAAGGCATTTTGCTTGCGAGAACACAAAAAATCATTAAGTGGTATTAATGAAAATGATGATAATCAACCGAAAACCGTCATCAAGAACACCGATTAACCATCACTAAAGCGTCAAAATGGTGTCAGTGTGTCAAAACCCCCCGGACAATACGGGGTAAAGGTCAACTGCGAAGATAATTATCCTACAAAAAAAATTGCTCATTGTTCCCTTAGTAGCCACACAATTAGACTAAAAATTACGTTATTTATGCACAGTTTCAACTAACTACGGCTGAGCATGTTAAAGGCGAGCCATTTTCTTGCGAGAACACAAAAATCAGAACACACACACGCACAAAAACTTACACACACACAAAAACTTACACACACACAAAAAATTTCACACACACAAAAACTTACACACACACACAAAACATCAAACACACCCACAAAGAAAATAAAACACACAAAAAAGAAAACACAAACAAAAAATTACACAAAAACAAAAAAACTTACACACACAAAAAAACTTACACACACACACACAATGAGACAAAAATTATGATATTTATGCACAGTTTCGACTAACTATGGCTAAGTATCTTAAAGGGCAAAGTATTTTTCTTGCGAACCCCCAAAAAATCATTAAGTGGTATTAATGAAAATGATGATAATCAACCAAAAACCGTCAACGAGAACACCGATTAACCATCACCAAAGCATCACAATGCTGTCTGTGCTTCAAACCCCGCTGGAAATGAGGGGGTAACGGTAAACGGCGAAAATATTTATCCTGAGGAAAAAATTGCTTATTGTTCCCTGAGTACCTAGAAAATTGGACGCAAACCTAAATTATTTATACACATTTTCAACGAACTACAGATATGAATGCTGAAAGTAAACCATTTTCTTGCGAGACCACAAAAATCAGAACACACACACACAAAAACATACACACACACAAAAACTTACACACCCAAAAAAACTTACACACACAAAAAACCTTAAACACAAACAAAAAATTAACCCCACACACAAAAACTAACACAAACAAAAAAAAAACTTACACAAAAACAATAAATAACAAACAAAAAAACAAATCCACCAACAAAAAAATTAAACACAAAAAAAACTTAAAACACACAAACTTAATTAGACAAAAAATTACGATATTTTTGCACAGTTTCAACTAACTACGGCTAAGTATCTAAAAAGGCGAGGTATTATTCTTCCGAGAACACTAAACATCATTAATTGGTATTAATGAAAATGATGATAATCAACCGACAACCGTCAACAAGAACACCGATTAACCATCACCAAAGCGTCAAAATGCTGTCAGTGTGTCAAAACCCCCCGGAAAATACGGGGTAAAGGTCAACTGCGAAGATAATTAGCCTACAAAAAAAATTGCTCATTGTTCCTTTAGTAGCCACACAATTAGACTAAAACTTACGTTATTTATGCACAGTTTCAACTAACTACGGCTAAGCATGTTAAAAGCGAGCCATTTTCTTGCGAGAACACAAAAATCAGAACACACACACGCAAAAAAACTTACACACACACACAACTTTACACACACACAAAAATTTGCACACACACAAAAACTTACCCACACACACAAAAACTCACACACACACACAAAAAAAAATACAAACAAAAAAACTTACACAAAAACAAAAAAATAAACACAAAAAAAAAAAACTTACACACACACAAAAACTTACACACACACACACAATAAGACAAAAATTACGATATTTATGCACAGTTTCAACTAACTACGGCTAAGTATCTTAAAAGGCGAGGTATTTTTCTTGCGAGAACACAAAAAATCATTAAGTGGTATTAATGAAAATGATGATAATCAACCGAAAACGGTCAACGAGAACACCGATTAACCATCACCTAAGCATCATAATGCTGTCAGTGTGTCAAAACCCCTCGGAAAATACAGGTTAAAGGTCAACTGCTAAAATATCTAGCCTAGAGAAAAAATTGCTCATTGTTCCCTTAGTACATAGACAATTAGACTAAAACTTACATTATTTATGCATAGTTTCAACGAACTACAGATGAGCATGCTAAAAGTAAACCATTTTCTCGAGATAATACAAAAATCCGAACAC